>NW_005371949.1:522754-523332 GCF_000412655.1 Myotis brandtii | reverse complement strand
AGTGAGAAAACCTGAAGTCATTTTCAAGGTTGACCATTTCTTACTTCTTTTCAGTTGGGTCAAGTTTCTAAGCTTTCTAAATCTCTGTTTTCTGACTAATAAAAAGAAAATAGGATTATACTGAGTCTCCTTTCTACCTACTCCAGGACTTCTGTGAGGATCAAATGAGATGAGGCACAGGAAAACGCTTCACAGACATTTGGTTAATGTGTAAAATGTTTGCACCTGGCTATAAAGCAAGTCATGTTCCTGGGCTGAAGAAACTGCCAGGGGGCTAGTTGTCACTAAGGAGAGGAGGCCGGGTGTTGCTATGTGACATCATTACCGGCGCCCACAGCAACCATTTCTGGGCGGAGCTGGGCTGTGGGCTGCATTTTGCGCCATGGGGGTCTCAGCAGCATCGGCTGTGATTTGGTGGGCTGCCGCTTTGGGGTGGTGGCAGGGCCTGTGTCCCACTTAGGGGAAGCTGGGTGTTGCTTTGTAGACGCCAGGTCCGCAGTGCCATTTCTCTGTGCATGTCACAGCAGCTCCTGCATTGAGCATCTGCCCCCTGGTGGTCAGTGTGCATCATAGCGACC
>NW_005371949.1:517692-522116 GCF_000412655.1 Myotis brandtii | reverse complement strand
GACACATATATAATTACAATATTATTACTGTGCTTTTTACCCCTGAAACCATGTTTATAAGTGGTAATTTGTACCTCTTAACCCCTTTCCTGTTTTCACCCATCCCCATAACCTCCTTCCATCTGGTGGCCATCAATTTGTTCTCTATATCTATGAGTTTGTTTCTGTCTTATTTGTTTATTTTGTTTTTTAGATTCCATATATAAGTCAAATCACATTTGCCTTTGCATGGTCTATTTCACTTATCATAATACCCACTAGGTTCATCCATGTAGTTGCAAATGGCAAGATTTCCTTATTTTTACAGCTGAGTAATATTCCATTGTATATACGTACCACATTTTCTTTATGTACCTATTGATGGTCTCATAGTTTGCTTCCATATCTTGGCTATTGTAAATAATGCTGCAATGACCATAAGGGTGCAGATATTTTTCAAATTGAATTGCTTTTTATTTGCTGTTAAACAGCTTGTCTTCACCCATAGCAAATATCTCCTTTCTCTTTCATAAAATCTCTTCTCCTTAGTCCTTTTATGATTGAATTTGTAATGTATATTAAAAATTGTGTACATGCTCTCAAGGAACTTAAATTTCTTCAGGGATACAGAATATATGCATGAGGAGAGGGTCACATTGCTGTACATGTCTTAATGTAATCAATGTGTATTTTTTTTCTTTTAGTGTCCTTTATTCAGTACATTTTTAGTACAAACTGATAGTGATCTGTCATTCTATATCCTGGGAATATTTACCTGTTTGTCCTTGATTTTTACCCATGTAATTTGTATCTGTGGTATGCTTAAGTATCTGCTTTATGCCATTACTTCTAAGAAGAACAATTTTATATTTACACACACACACACACACACACACACACACACACACACACACACTCTATCATCTTATCATTACAAGGAGTGGGAAAGAGGCAGTGGCAGTGCCCCCCTCCTGCATGGAAATGGGGGTAGCATTATTCTTTATTCTGTCTACTTCAAGCACAGTTATGCTTTGATTAGGTAAGAGATATGTTTCCTTTTATTGTCATCAGCTGGTGTCTGACACAGATAGCCATCTCTCCTTATTGCAGTTTGTCCTTAACCTTCCCTCCCAGGCTGTAGTTTTCCATTTTGCATAACTGCCAAAATGTAAACCTTAAAACAAACTCAAATTGTAAACTCAGGAACCAGCTTCTGTTGGCAAGTGATGCAAATGAGTTTGTATCTGCCTTCAATTCCTTGCTGATTTAAGTGAAGACAGGCTATCTTAATAACTGCTAATCAAGAACAGGAAAAGCCATTTGTCTTAGACATAGCTTATCTCTAAACACTAAGCTAATATGCATGTAGGTTGTGATGATTCAACATTGTGGAGTTTCTCCTTGTGTGACATAGCAGTTTTCAAGTATAGGAAAGAAATTTTAATATGGGTTATTTTACAAAAAGATATATTTAAAAAAATATGTTCTTATTGATTTCAGAGGGAGGAAGGGAGAGGGAGAGCGATAGACACATCAATGATGAGAGAGAATCATTGACCGGCTGCCTCTTGTATGCCCCCTACTGGGCATTGAGCCCACAACCCAGGTTTGTGCCCTGACTGGGAATCGGACCTTGACCTTTTGGTTCATGGGTCAAAGCTCAACCACTGAGCCACACCAGCCAGGCTTAATATGGTTTTTGTAAGCATTAAACTTTTCTCCAGAGCCCATTATGGATATAACTTGAAGTTTGAGTTGTCCTTCTGGATGAAGTTCATTGCTTTATGAAGTTTGTGAATTCCTGGACCTGAGAATTTGTAGACTGTCTCCCAGAAAACTCTAAGGAGGCATGCTGAGGGGTACATTTGCTTTAGAGATAATGGGAAAGTTGTAGATAATCTCTCAGAATCCCTTCTTGCTTTATGATTCTTTGATAAGCCATTCTGTAATTCAGGTATATAAAAATCCACCACCAGCAACTCCAAACCCTGGGAGGAGTGGTGGGCTATTTCCTGTTGGTAGTTTTGAGCACTTCAGAGGGAAAGCATTAGATAAACATATGGCATTTTTGTTATTACTATTGCCATTACTTGTTATCATTTTTGTAGCACCTGTCTCACTAATGCAATTGCTTATAGGAGCTGCAATTTTATTCCTTATGGCCACTTTTTGTCATTATGTAATCTGTGGTAAACCACATACCACCTAAATGTTGCCATTTCTTTTTTTTCCCTTCAAACTCCAGCCCTAGAATACTGTTTCTATCCCATTTGTCAATGAGCTACTAATGGAAATTTCTTAGAAACATATGGTATTGGGTGCCCAGGAAAAGAAAACAGTAAAAATCAGTGTAACTCCAACTGGTTACCCCAATTATTACCTTAGAATACTATTAAAAGAACATTAATAAGTTTTCCATGCATGGCTTCATTTTTATAACCAATTGGTAAATTGCTAAGTTGCCTTTTTATTTACTTTCAAATTTACAAACATAATTTGCAAATCTGTGCTTTAATTTACTACTGCATATCTCATTATATATATGCATGAGTATGTCTTTCTAGTAAATTGCCATTTCTTCCTCTTCAAAGCTTTGGGTCTCTTTCTGAGAAATTTCTGCCAGCAGTTATCAATTCGCAGGTTGTGGAACAATACACTGAACTGCTAGAGTGTCCGTTTCACTTGCAAACCTAATAGTTTTCCATTATAAAGTAGACAAAGACTTAGTTGTAGAGATATGTTTATTCTTTATTTACTCCTCATCCAAAACCTCTTTTTTTTCTCTTCATCAAAAAACTTCAAAAATATTTTTATTTCAAATGTAGGGTTTTTACATAGAGAAACAAAGTACTTCTCGCTAGCTGTTTCCCTTTGGTGACATTAGGAGCAGTTGTATTTTTAATTCTAGGAACATGAAAGTTTTCAACATGAAAATAGGTGACAAATAAGATAAATTGTGAATATTTTGAATATTTATGTCTGTATGAAGCAATTAGATTTAATTAAGCTAACTCTAGTCATTTTGTTTTTTTTTTCTTTACTAGAAATAATTTTCTTCATGTTTTCAAAAATTTGAGAATTTGTGCTCTAAACAGGAAGCGTCAAGTTGGGTGTGTGGTCTCTGAGAATCTATGCCAAATGGCTCTCAGATTAATTTTCATGTCTGAATGTCCATCCCTGTTACCTACTGCATTCTTAAGCATCACTATGTAGCATCTCCCTGATACCGCTGAAAGCTGTTGACCATACACAGTTGGGTACCCCATAAATAGTTCCCTTTGTGAATCATGCACCCAGGTGTATTTGTATTTTAAAGATAAATTCTTATCTGTGTACTTGGGCATCTATGTGGTGCACATTTTAGCTGTATGATAAAGTAGAAAATTCCAGGCAGTGTTGGGAGTATTTGGGAGGCAAAGAAGTCTTGCCGAGGCGCTATGTGCATCGTTTGTGCGGGTTGACCAGTGAGGAAACCACAGGCTCGTCTGTCTCGTGGGAGACTGAGAGGTCCTGAACTCTCTTACCAGTCTGTTTCTTTTGTTGTACACAGGATAATTGCATTTTGTAAACTTACTTTTAAAAATTATTTTGAAGTAACATGCCACTTGGAGAATGCACATTTATTTTTACTGATATGTCTATCTATCTATCTATATCTATTGCCCTTGACCGGGAATCGAACCCTGACCTCCTGGTTCATAGGTCGGTGCTCAACTACTGAGGTCCACCGGCTGGGCGCCTGTCTATATTTTATTCTGTTTTTTTCCAGGGAGAATTTTAGGTAGCCAATGAAATATAAATCTATGTATATAAAAGGCTAATATGCGAATTGTCCCCTGGGGAGTTCGACCGGGAGACCGGGAGTTTGATCACTTGCTAAGACATGCACTGACCACCAGGGGGCAGCACAGAACCAAGGGAGGCCCCGGCTGGCAGCTGGAAGGCCCCAATCGGCCCTGATCTCCAGCCAGGCCTAGGGACCCTACCTGTGCACTAATTTCGTGCACCAGGCCTCTAGTAGTTTCATATAACTTATGTAAATTAAAGGTGTACAATGTGTTGATTTAATACATTTATATATTTCAATATATAACATTAGCTAATAGTTCTATTGTGTCACATAATTATCATTTCTTTTTTTGTGGCAACAACAATTAAGATATTATCTTAGCATCTTTGAAGTTTATGATACAACTAGAGGCCCAGTGCACAAAATTCATGCGGGGGGGTGGGGGGTTCCCTTAGCCCAGCCTGCACCTTCTCCAATCCAGGACCCCTTGGGGGATGTCCGACTGCCGGTTTATTTATTTATTTATTTTAAATATATTTTATTGATTTTTTACAGCGAGGAAGGGAGAGGGAGAGTTAGAAACATCGATGAGAGAGGAACATCGATCAGCTGCCTCCTGCACACCCCCCATTGGGGATATGCCCCTAACCAAGTT
>NW_005371949.1:488798-516305 GCF_000412655.1 Myotis brandtii | reverse complement strand
TGGGCAGGTTCCTTTCTTCATTTTCCTGATTCCTTACTTTCCAGTTTTGCCTGAGTTGCTCACTTGAGCAGCATGACCTATCCTTCATACAATGAGCTTTCATATATTTAATAACAATGATTAGGTTATTCATATGCTGTTTTTTCTGCATGCACAGGAACCCCAGTTTCTTTCATCTTTATTTCTATTCTGCTCCTATCCAGGCTTTGGGAATTGTAGTAGCTTCTTCTAGATCTTCTTAGAAAAGAGGCTATGAGATTATGAAGTGAACCCTCTGCGGGGAATGTGCTTGTCCTTATCCTTTGTATCAGGCAGATTCTTTGAGAGCCTTGAACTGGAGCCTTCATGGGAACATTTATTATTTGTTCAAATATGGCCATAAAAATTGAATTTGCAATCATATTGAGTCATCTTGACAGTCCTGTGAGTGACAGAAACTAATCTTACCTGCTGGCTAGCATTTTAAAAATGATAAATGGACCCTCAGTATTTAGTTAGCCTGTAAATTAAATTAGGTTTATTTTATTTCTCCAAGAAATATCATTACTTAGAAAATTCTGAATTATACCTTTTCAAACAAAGTTAAATAGTAAAGGCTAGGGGCTACATTTTGATTACTATTATATACATATATTTTTGCTGGCTTTTTGCACCAAATAACGGTGCTTTTGAAAAATGAATTTTTCCACCAGACTATAAAAAATTCCTCATCATGAATACTTGCAATCTAACTAAAAAATTAAACCTAGGTAGACTAAAAAAAAAATATGTGTAAGATAAATTTCGCCAGGTATTTGTGCTTCGATTTTTTTTCAGCTCTAAAATCAAATTTAAGTCTTAATAATCACAGCATGTCTAGGACTAATGTCTTCATGGTTTATCTGTTTTCCTCCCAGTCCTATAATCATTAAAGATCAAGTTAAATTGAAGTTTAGGACAATTCCTCTTGTTAAGTGACTTTCATGGTCAGTTCCACCATTCATTTGTTTTCCCAGCAGGAAACTGATTTACCTTCATCTCCACGCAATTCTGTTATCTTTGGTTTGAGATTCTTTTCTTTGTCCATTAGGATTGAGGGCTTTAGAACCCATTTTTATCAACTCCTATAACAAATTAAAATAGGTCACTTCACAGTGTCTAAGGCCTTTTTATTCTGCATTTTAACCGAAATTTCAGAACCTCAACACTGTCATTTTTTCCCTTTCCTCTGTTCTTGATCTCCAGGACCATGCCAATAAGTTCATTATATGGTATTTTGTCAAATGTGAGCTTTATCCAAATCGGGGGAATGAAAGCAGTAGTCTCCTTTCTGTTCTGTTTCTAAAGCAGCAGGATATTGTTGTGCTGGGTTATCTTCCCTTTGTAGGTTTCCCTCCTTCTTTTTCCTGGTCACATGCTACAGAGCTTTGCATCTGGAACATGAAGTAGTGAGATAAGGTGTGAATGAATGGGAGGACAACTCTTCACCTTTTGCTCTGATTATTTTGTTTTTTAATTCCATTTCATTTTGGGATTTTAAAAGTCTAGGGATCTGTACGTATGCTTGGCATTTGAAAATTTGTAAGAAATTAAAAAGGTGACTTTAACCTTTTTTTGTCTTTGTGGTAGTTATTTCTCTGCTAAATACTCATAAATTAGAGATATAACCCCTCTTACTACACTTTAGGTTCAAGACTCTTGCTTTATGAAGAAAAAAATAAATAAAATAATGTTTCATTTGTTAGCATCATTAAGAAATGAAGTGTCTTTTCATAGTTAATTTTCCAGCGACCTAAATCCTGCTTCTGGGAACACGTTGGTGTTCAGTGGACTCGGTGTGGGCTTCTGAGTCAAATCCAACTAAGAATCCTACCCCCTTCAGTTTTTAGATGTTGAACCAGTTGTTAAATTTCTTCGAGCCTAAATTTTCTCTTTTCTAAAGATGAACTTGAGTTAATAGCTACTTTAGTAGTTTAATCTGAGAGTTAAAAGTGTATGAAATACCTAACCAAAATAAAATAACCATTGAATACATACTAGGTTCTTTCCCTTCTCCCATTAAATATCATAACTTGATTTAACTTCCCTTTCTCTTATTTCTTCACATCCTCATAGTCACAAAAATAACTTATATGCATATATGCATAACCCATGGATAATAGTGTGGCGAAGGCCTGGGGAGGGGGCGGGAGCGGAGTGGAGGATGTTAATGGGAGCAAAAAAGGACATTACAATAAAGATATATTTTAAAAAACAAACAAACCCAAAAATCGTTTAGATTTTACATTAAAATAGTTTTCTGTCTTTCTTTCATATTTGCTACAGGTTCCTCTGTTCAAGTTCTTTTCATCACTCACTCGAACTATTTTGACTACTCTCCCAATAATTCTTCAAGTAGTTTTTCAGCCCATAACTTAAACATGCTGGTCCTAGTTTGTCTTCATCTAAGCTCAGAGAATGTCTAATCTCAGCTTCAGATGGCAAGCCATGTGAGACTTGGGGATGGCCAGCATGTTTCCATTGAGCCTTCACTTTTCCAGATGAAAACCCTTGGTTCCTAGCATGTATTTCTGGGTTTCTAGTGCCTTAGACATTCTGATTGATATTCTTGACTGTTCAGTGGCTTCAAATTGCTCTTTAAAAAAATGGATACTCTTCACAGCTCTGATTTGACCTGTTCATAGGGGGATTGGATGATTTACTTCTCTTGTTCTAGATACTGTACATCTGTTAATGTAATATAGTATTTCACTAAATATATTTTATCGCTAGTTACTCTGTTGCTTCATAGTGACTTATAAGGGTTCTTCACTGGTGCTATTTTAAAGCTACATTTGTCTGTTTTATTATTTTAAAGATCAAGTTTACTGAGATATAATTTACCTACAGTAAAATTTACTCTTATTAAATGGATTATTTGATGAGTTTTGACAAATGTATCTAGTCATGTAACCACATTTTATACATACATTTCCCTCATTCCCTAAAATTCCCTGGTGCTCCTTCATGGTCAGTCTCTTCCCCAACCCTCAGTTTCTGGCAACCTTTCTCTCCCTGTAAGATTGCCTTTTCTAGATTCTGTTCTATTTGTACATGGCTGAGTTTTCTGCTGCATTATAGAAGTTGGTCTTTATTCTTTTAAATTTTGTTCATCTTAGCTTGGCTGCATAGCTCTAGACTAGCATAGTCATTTGGGATTCTAATTTTGTTTTCATTGTCTTCCCTATCTGATGACATGCAAAAATCTGATAGGCATTTTGGCTGTACCCAAAAACAAGAGCAAACGGGGCAGAACCCTTGTTTGACCCTAGAGAACTTTCTCTAAGTTGACATTTATTCATTTATCAATCTCCTTTGATGTTGTACTTTAATCTACCTAAATATATTATTGCTCTGATTAAATTTATACATACGTTTTAACCAAGGACAGCATAAGGGATCTTGGCAAATACTTTGCTGAAGTCTGGAACAGTCTTCATCCTGAATTTTCATTGCGCAGTAGCCTAGTAACCTTTTCTGTCTACTAACACGACTTTGAAACTACCATATGGAGCACTGTCTGTTAAAATTCACGTTTCTCTTGGTCACTGCTGTTCCTTGAAGTTTTTAATTTTGAAATTTATATGCATTTTAGCCATTAGGCATACGTGGTAAGCAACTAATGAATTTTGTTTCTCAACTGACTTCTATGAATCAAAACTCTTATGATATTGTAAGACTTTTTATACTTGAATTAAAGGCATGATTTTTTAATGAACCAATCCCACACTGTTAGGGAAGAGATGTTATATAATAAATAATTTATGATATACAAAGAAGCTTTGTGAGGACAGGCACCATCTCACTTGTGTACCACTGTGACCCCAGCATCAGGCAGGATGCCTTACACTCAGTATGTGCTCCCTAAATAAGAACCTTCTACTCTAGCTGCAACCCCTTTCATAGCAGAATGTATTGTGTTCAGTTGTATTAAATACCAGGCCCTGTGTAGGCTTGCTTTATTATATATTTATAGTCTTCAATTATAATAACAGTTATTCTTCTTGCATGAATTTAAATAATGATTTTAAAAAAATAGGGTTCCATGTTTGAGACTGTAAAATGTATCTCTGAGCAACTTTAGCATTTATTGACATCTAGCTTTTCTTCAAGAGTAATGGCCTTACTGGTTTTCCTTACCACCAGCATTATCATTAGTGAAAGGCATTTTGCACTTTATCACCCATTTTTATGAATAGAAGAAAAGAATGCATGTGCACTCAAACTTAAGTGAGGTCCAATTGTATGAGGGCTGTTCATTGTTTCCTAACCTGCAAGTGAGGGTATGGTGCCATTTTTCAAATTATTACCATGTCAACTTAGATAGGCTAAGTTCCTAGTTATTCAACAAAACACTAACATAGGTGTTGCTAGGAAGGTATTTTGTTGTTTTGATTAAAGTCCACAATCCATTGGCTTTAAGTATAGGAGGTTATCTTAAGACAGTCTGGGTGGACCTGCTTCAACCAGCAAAGGCCTTCAGAGCAGAGTTGCCCTGAAGAAGTAATTCTGTCTGGGGACAAGTGTCAGCTCATACCCGAGAGTAGAGCCTGCCCTATTTGGACTTAGCTAGCCAGCCCCCAATTCCTTGTAAAATCTTAAAATGTATCTCCTATTGGTTGTGTTTGTCTGATTAAACCAGAATTGACACATTAGCCTATCAGAGAGGTGATTCCTGATAATGAGCAGGTTCCTAATCAGTCAGTCTGTTACTATATCGCTTGTTATAAAGACCATTGCTATGTGAGAAACGTCTGTGCTTTGCATACTTTCCGGTTGCACCGCTCCCGTAAACTTGACTGTGTGGCCACTCAGTGCCTTGCCATTTGATTTTTTTCCTCCCAGGTTTCTCCTTAGAAGGAAAGTTTCATCTTGTGATTTTTCTGGTCTAGAGTACAGGGGGAATGTTTTTGTAATTTTAGTTGTTTTTAAATTGCTCCGTTTACTTTTTTGGAAGGAGAAGAGAAAACTGCTGTGCATTTTGATTTACTGTATGTCGTAGTTAGGCATAGAATATGTTAGCACGGAGCTTACAATGTGACTGTTCTGGCGCCCAGTACAGAGCGTTGATACAGGGCTGTCAGTTGCTCTGAAGTTACGTTCCAGGATTCTGTCACGTGCTGATGCAGTGCCAAAGCATATGGATCTCCATATGGTGTTTCTTTTGGGGTCTTTACCACCTGTAATCTAGCTGATTTTCATTCATTTAAATTTGTCCAAGAGGTAAGCAAACTAAATATGGAAATGGAAGTCAGTGTTAAAATGCTGAAGTTTGGGATGAGTTACTGTTATTATAGTAATTGCCAAGAAAAAATAATTCATTAAATGAGTGCATTAGTCCAACAAGCAGTAGTGTTTCTCTATCACCTCATTAACAGCGGGGAGCAGTGCGTCCATTTCTGGCTTGTGGAGTGGAGAGGGAAATTAACTTTATTGTATTGTCTTCATGAGGAGATAGAGTTAGATCATTTTGGACATCTTTAAAAGTAATGATATTAATGCATTTAAATATGTTTTCATGGTTCAGGAATAATGGTATTGTGAATGGCACTTGGCATTTTGATTGAATACGCAAAGTAATAAAACTGGTTGCATCCTGACTGTATGATATTGTAGTTTTATATCATTAAGAACATTTGATTTCAGAAATGGAGAAAAAACAACATGGCTTCATTGAAGCATGGTTTTCAGACCTCATAAAAAAAATGCTTCTCTAAGCTCCAGACAGTTATTGGTTTATGTGTCAGCTAGCATTGTTTTACACTGCATCTTAAACGTTTCAGCTTCTCTTCAGAGCAGCTGTTTCAATAGATAGGGCAGAAACCACAGAGGATGTCTTTGTGTTACTGTGGTCATGGAAAAACACAAACGTGCTTCAGGTATACAGTCTAGCAAACATTTGAGACTTGAACTGGAGAAATTGTATTGATACCCACATGTTAGGGAAATTGAGTCACAACTATTGACTTCTGAAGTTATTTTCTGAGCCAGATCCGTGAGGCATTACCACCTTTCAACCATAGCTACCCCCAGGCATGGATGGCAAATTGCTGAGACACAATGGTAAGGGGTGGGATGGTCCCCCAGCTGGTGAGAGAGCTAATCATACCCATCTCATCAGCACTTGTGGCGGTCAGCCTGCATAAGTGCGCCCACCACTGCACGCACAGCACCTGGCATGGCGGTGGCTGCAAAGTACTACATTCTTGATAAAAAAAAAAAATCACATTTTTTCACATTTAAATATTTCTACGATCAAGGCACATTTTATCATTAATATGTTATATTTACCTGCCGCTTAAACTTATGTTTTAGTAAACCTTTGAACAAAATGTGTTTAATGAGAAAACAAATAAAGGAAGAAGCAGAACTGACCCTCCCTCATGTCTGATCCACTTGCCATCTGTATAGTTGAGGGTCATTGGTTAACATGCCTGGGCTCAAAAACTCTACCCTTGCCATTTCCTAGTGGGCAGGTGGGCCCTGGGCAGTGCCAGTGTCTCAGGCACTGATTCTTTATTGATAAAGTAGAGACAGTAATGTATATCCTACTTACTCTACAGGATTGTTATGAGAATCAATCAAGATAATGGGTATAAAGTGTGATATACATGTGAAAGATATTAATTATATCACAATGTGTCTGTAATTTATATGTATTTTCATTCCCACTGCCCCAGTTAATTGAGGCCCTTTGCTTGGGTTATGTCTATTTTCTACTAAATAACTTCCCTATCTCTGGCTTTTATAGAATGTGTTGAGTAATCCTGAAATAATATTCAAAATATGTTAGTTTCCTTCTCAAGACTTCTTTACTATGCCACTTGTCTGCATCTCCAGCTGTTGTTTTCTCCTTAATCTGCTTCCTCCCATTCCATTCCTGGAACTACTTGCTACTCCTCAAGCTCCTCACACCTGCCACCTCTGCATGTGTTTTCACCTCTCCCTAGAGTCTTTTCTTCCTTTTAACCTCATGTTATCTTTACTCAATAAATCTGATCTTTCAAGTTTCATTTCACATATTATTTTCTACCTTTAATTATCTTCCCCACTGTATTAGACCCAATTTTTCTTTTATGGAAATGGAACAGATAAAGGGAACCAGGAATAGGGGGGGTAACCAGGGGGAGGCAGTGTGGCCCAGTTTGATTTTCTCTTGTTTGCAACAGAGTGAGAGGTGATCCAGGTTTTATTTTGTTGTTGGGAAATTAAAGTTGTGGTAGGTTTTCTCTCTCATGTAGCATGTGTCTTGAGTGCCTCCTGCCCCAGCCATGAATATTCTGTGATGTTCACTTTTCCTTCACCTAATATGTAGATTTTACATAGATCTAGAAATACTCCTATTTTGTATAATATACATAATACCGATTTTAAATATGTTTCATAATGTAAACTTCTCAGGAAATATGCTACTTAGAGGGATGCAGAGGTAAGTTATCTTGAAAGTGAAAATTCAGTTTGTGTATTGAAAAACTTTACAGTTTATCCGTCATATAAATTTAGATTTCTGGTTATCAGCTTTTCTTAAGTCATACTTTATGCCATATTAGGTGATAATATCTATAGAAATGCAGTGCAAGTGTATTTCTGAAGCTGTAAAACCATCATTGGCTGTCCTACCATACATTCATCAGATTTCAACCTTTAGCTTTTAATAATTTAATACTATTCTCTGAAAATCTTTATTGTTAATAAAACTTGAGATATAAGGATCTTGAAAATACGTTTAAATTCTAAGTTCCTAAGTTCTGTACACCAAAAATAGAATTGTAATTTTTGTCAATTTCCAAGTAAATTGATCTCTGGTAGAGAAATTCATTTTTTCATCCAGTGCCAGGGCAGTATCTATGCCAATGGCCTCTTCAGTGATTCAAAACACAACCAAATTGACTTCTTTTCTCCTCCAACAAAATTACCATGAATCAGAATTCCAATCATAGAGCTCATTTCAGGTTTCAACTTTTGTGGCTGTTGTCATTTTCTCTTCCTTACTCTACTCAAACCTGCTCTTTTCCTACGCCTGCCTGGCGTGCTGCAGGCTAGCCTCCTGCACTTTTCTTCAGTAGAGCCCACCTGACCTCTGAGACAGAACTTAATGTCTCTTATTCTATTAGCTCCTTTATACATTAACAGTCATCACATTGTATTATAATTTTTATTTATATATTTTCTCCCCAACTGGACTGTGTGATCCTATGAGCAGGAATCATGTCTTAACTAAATTTTTATAGTCCCAATCCTTGCAACCTACATGCAGTAAATGTTTGTAGAATCTAAAGGTAGATTAAAATACAAGATTCATCACCTTTTAATTCCCCTTAGGTATGGTATTATGAACTACATAGAAACCTCCAAGACTGCTATGGCTGGAAAATATTTGGAAAGCAGTGGATTAGAAGTTATTTGAAAATATTGAATCTAGCCTGTAGTCCCCCTGGGATATGGATTAATTCCTTAACACAGAATGGCCTCAGCAAGTTATCTATCTAAATAACAATGAACAAATATTTATTGACTCCCCGTCAGCCTAAGGGATTGTGCTAGATCTAGCTATTATGTGTATAGGGTCAGGTATCTAAATAGATTGTAGAACTAGCGATAATTAAAATGCCCTTTTTCTTTGCTGGTCACTGTGTATGTAGTGGTTAAGAAGATGGTAATATTTTAGCCATGTGTTAACTACTTTCTCAGGTAGGACATTTCATGTCTCATCCTCAATAACCTGTAATGTTATTTTTTAGCTACATTTTTTTTCTTTAAAATAGTAATTTTTTGAGTTATACCTATGTGCCCTGTTTTTATTTAATAAAATTAAAAGTCATTAACTTTGTTCCTGTAAGAAGTATGTTTATATTCAAAAGCCCTACAGTCACTTGAAACATACATTGAGAGAGAAAACACAGACTTTGCCCTGGCCAGTGTGGCTCAGTTAGTTGGGCGTCATCCCATGTACCAAAAGGTTCCTGGTGCGATTCCCAGTCAGGGCACTTGCCTGGGTTGCTGGCTGGATCCCTTGCAGGGGGTGGGTGATCAATGTTTCTCTCTCTCTCCTTCTCTCTAAAAATAATAAAAAAAAATTTTTTAATGGAATAAATTTTTAAATTATGTTTTCATTGATTTTAGAGAGAGAAGAAGGGAAGAGAAAGAAATAGAAACATCGATGAAAGAAATACATCCATCAGCTGCCTCCTGCACGTCCCTTACTGGGTATCGTGCCCACAATCCAGGCCTATGCCCTGACTGGGAATTGAATTGGTGACCTCTTTCTGCATGGGTCGACACTCAACCACTGAGCCATACCTGTGGGGCAAAAAAATTTTTTTTTTTTAAGGGAAAGAGCACAGACTTTAAAATAAACCTGCCCAGGTTTGAGTTTTCACTTTGCTACTTCAGCTGCATGATTTTAGACACGTTTATTTTAGCATCTCTTTGCTATTTTGTCATTTACAAAATAAGGGCAGTAGTGACCTCCAATGATTTAATGAGATCATGCACAAAAGACTCTTACCATGATTGTCACCTATGACATACACTCAACATGCAGCTGATTTTGAAGTAAAAAGAACAATCTGACACATCCCTAGGTAGCATGCAAAATGCGACTTTTCATTTTTAGAATTTTGGATTTCTCACCTTTTTAAATATATTTTATTGATTTTTTACAGAGAGGAAGGGAGAGGGATAGAGAGTTAGAAACATCGATGAGAGAGAAACATCGATCAGCTGCCTCCTGCACACCTCCTACCGGGGATGTGCCTGCAACC
The DNA here is from genome assembly GCF_000412655.1 of Myotis brandtii. NCBI lineage: Eukaryota > Metazoa > Chordata > Mammalia > Chiroptera > Vespertilionidae > Myotis > Myotis brandtii. The sequence goes on along the minus strand of NW_005371949.1, from coordinate 506,523 downwards.
AAGGTACATGCCCTTAACTGGAATCGAACCTGGAACCCTTCAGTCCGCAGGCCGACGCTCTATCCACGGAGCCAAACCAGTCAGGGCTCTCACCTTTTATATGTAAGCACATAGGGTGATGATGCTTTTATGGCAGAATGGGCCCGGCATATTAGGTTGTTTCTGATGGAACAGGAATGTGCACATCCTTGAGAAAACCATAATCACTTCAGTTGATTTTTTTTATAAACTTCACTTTTCCTGTCAGTTGTTGCCTGTAGTTAAGTTGTTGCCGTGTAGCTTGGTGCCCATACTCTTGAACTTGTTCCTGATATGTTCTTAATGGATTATCGTAACTTTAATGAAATCCAGTCTTGCTGAATCACTAGACCTGCTTTCTCTTGGAAGTCTCTTTATGGGGACCTGACAGATCACCTCACAGAAGTCTCCAGACGTCCTGCTCTCTAATTCTTCTCCATAACGAGTTTTGCGCTGCATGATAAAATATTCATGTTAAAATAGGTTCTAAACTAATTATCTGCAGCCAGCAGTTGCCACTGCAGTCATTTGCTGTTAGCTTGGCTCAAGTTAATGGCTTGTATTTCAGTACAAATAGTCTCTTCTGGCTGTTTCCTGTCACTGATTCTTATCCTAAATGGAATTTCCATATATACCTAGGGTTAATTCTTTTTATTTTGAAAGGAGAATTCTTGCCCTACTTTTTCTTCCCTTTTTGTTAAGATTAGCCTATGTTAGTGTCCAGTTCCATATTGTTCTCCATCTTCAGATCCCTGAGTCACTGCTGAACTCATAACTCCCACACTATCCAGAAAGAAAAAGTCAAGTTCTAACTCGGCATTTAACAGAATATACTATGTCAGATTTTTAAACAAACATAAGAAGAAGTACCACCATAAGGACAGGCTTCAGGGTGTGAGATGCTTGAGACCTACAAAGTCAGTATTATGGTAGGAATTAACCACTGTGGGAAGAATTAAGGGGCTAGCCACAAGAAAGATAAGGTATTAATGGAGTATTTTTTGTGGAATTTGGTGGAAATGATGACTGAAATGCCAAAAGTGGGTGGATTCAAGAGCAGAGGACTAAGGACTTTATTGGGGAATCCACAGTTACGTAGGAGTGAGGAGAGAAGGTGCCAAGTCAGCAAGGGAACCTCGATATTCAATGACTGGGTCAAGTTCCCTATCCAGGGCTTTCTTTGACCCTTTCTGCTTCCTCTGTTTCCATAGTGAGTGACGTGTGAGTGGACTAAGAGAGAGAGAGAGAGAACGTTGTTAGATAGGGTGAAGGTGGGCCTCCTTTGGAGTCTCTATGTGCCTCTTTCCTCACTGTTGATCACTGAGCTCTTCAGAGTAGAACAGCAGTTAACTGGGGTGTTTGACCAAGGAGACATGTTACCAGACTAAAGGGGTTCATTTGCCTGCACACATCAAAGCCTAATCCAATGCCATCAGCAGTATGCAGCCAAGTAAGTAAGGCTTATTTGTTGAGGGAATGGTGCCAAGCCCAGAGTCACAGGTGAGCTAATGTTCAAAGATCTGGCTTTCCCATGGCTTCCAGGTGATGGGTTACATAGTGAACTGAGTTAGGGTCATGGTTAGGGTCGTGATCTCTACTGATTGGTTGGTGCTAGGGTAGGAGGTAGTTGATCATTACATCTGGTCCTGATGTCAGTCGTGGCATTGCTCTGTCTGGTTTTGCAAAGTTGTGGTTGGTGGGCTTGTTCTGGAGCAGAAACAGAGGCCTCAATGTTGACCCTAGCTTGAAACTCTGTCTCTGTGATTAGAGACCCAAGGCTTTGCTCCTAAGATTATTTGATGCTGACCAGAACCCCATTGTCTTGAGGGCTTAATGATCAAGGGGGTGGCGCTGCAGGGGAGGGGGAAGTGGGTAGGTTAGGGTGCTGGATGAGGCCAATTTGAATAAAAGGAAAGAAAGGAGAAGAGGTCATATTAAAGAAATGATGTTTCTGCATGGTTGCCGAAAGACACCCATCCCTTCAACATAAATAATACAGCTTTTATTCAGCCTGACTTCTAGTCATCACCCTCTTTTAAATACCACCTGGCCTCTTCTCCTTCCCCAGTAAAACAAACAGAAGTCCTAGGTTGCATATTGATACAATGCCAGTTAACAGATACATGCTGTTTGCATTCTGTAAATGGCCTAGGGATTTCATGAGCCCAGTGTTAGTTATAAAATCAAAGCTTTCTATTTTTCATGAACTTTAAAATAATTAGAATTTTGTTTTGAATAAATAGAGTTATTAGATTCACAGTCTTAGAAACTGTCAGGATGTTAAGACACAGGTGTGTGGTGCATAAAATATGCATGGTTTTTATGGAGCTCTGAATAGCAAAGAAAATTCTCCTGATATTAACTGTCCAAATTCAGCAGTCCCTTGCACTTAAAAGAGCACCAGCATGGGGAATTAGTATGATAATTGCTTTCCCCTCACGCATTGTTTCTGACCCATGTCATATGTTTGTTAATTCATCTGCTTTTTATTCCTTGATCAAAGCAGAAATATGCCTGTTAACACACCCACGGTGAAATGGTTCCTGGAAGGAAGTGTTAGCTGGCATTTTGGTTCTTTCTTTTTTTAGTAAAAACATATTTGCTGTAGAATATGTTATGAATGTAAATCCCAGCATTAGAATCGTGGCTTCTTAGAATCCGACATAACTTGAAATTAAAAGAGTTACTATGTGTTTTATATTTATTTTCTAGGTATAATTTCATGGTCATTTTTTTTCGATCAAATGAATGGCCCTTACTTTAAGTTTATGGAATTCCTGAGGCATTTTTGGGTGTGTGTGTAAACATTGTCTAATTTAATGGGAAAAATGTGTTTCAGCTCACCCTTGTACCCTTTTAAGTTAGAACAGTAATTTAGGAAATTACAAATGTTATACATATTTATTGTCTCTCTCCTCTTCCTTTTTCTCAAAATTTTAAAGTAATGTTTCTATGTTTTTCTGATAGTCCCCTTAGGCTGCAGTTATGGTCACTTTTAAAGAGATATGTGATATAAATTATATTTAAAGGAATCTTGATCATTTAACATACCTGAGTTAACACTGTTAACGCTGGTGATGACTGCCTTCAAGAGCAGCCTGAGGAGCAGGAGAAAGAAACTCTGCCCAGCTGTGTTACCTGCAGGGATGCCATGTGACTGATCACATTAGCCCTCATCACTACTCTAAGAATAAGGGCATAAGAGGACAAATAGGTGATATTTTACAGTAATTAGGGGCCTAGTGCACAAATTTGTGCACCTTGAAAGGTGGGCCGCGAGGCTGAGGTGGGCACAAGGGTGGGTCTCGGCCCATAGTCCACACCCCCACCTGGCCCCTCCTGCTGTGGCCCCCAGTCCCCTGTCTGCCAGCAGCCCCACTCCTGCTGCTGCCGCTCCCACGCGCTGATGGTACTGGCCCCGCTTGCACTCACTGATGGTGCGGAGCAATTGGGGCCAGCGTGAGCAGTGGGTACTAGCAGGACCATCGCCTGCAGCGGGTGCAAGAGGCAGCTGTTGGCCCCGATCACCCCTCAGGAGCAGGGGGAGGTGAAGAAGCCCTGAGGGGCAATCAGGGCTGGCAGCCACTGCTCGCACCCACTGATGGCGCCGAGCAATCAGGGCCAGTGCCAGATGCCAGCAGCGGGTGCGAGCGGCGGCTCTGGCGCCAGCAGCAGGTGTGAGTGGGGCCAGCGCTGGCAGCAGGTGCGAGCGCCAGGCGGGACCGCGGTGCACAGGAGCAAAGAATTTTCAGTAACCACCAGAGGCACTCCCTGATGACAGTGAACAGCGCCTTGCCTTGGTCTGGTGCCCCCGCTCACCTGCTCCACCATCCCGCCGCCTGCCATGTTCTGTGCGTGCCCCTTAGTGGTCAGCACCTGTCATAGCGACCCGTTGTTCGGTTGTTTGGTTGTTCCGCTGTTCGGTCTATTTGCATTTTAGGGTTTTATATATATAGATTATGTAACATGCCTATCAGATCTCTGATTTTAAGCAGTTAAACCAGTTATCCAAGACCTTGGTTTACATTTGATTTCTTGTTTATGCTTCTATTGTCTTCTCCCCAAATTGCCTGTTCCTATTCCTCGACCATTTTTCTGTACTTACTGATTTTTATAAATTATGGATATCCTTTCTTGTTAAGTGTGGCAAAATTTTCTTCCTATTTGTTGCTCATTTTTTTAAACCTTTTTAAATTACCATTATGCAAAAGTTTAAAGTTTTGTTACTTCTGATTTTTGGTGTGTTTTTTTTTAACAGCTTCTTGGCTTATAATTTTGTGTAAATAAATCTTCCCTACCCCAGTTTAAAAAAAACCCCATAAACAACACTTTAGTTTTCTAGACTCTTATAATTCTGTAGTTCAATTTTTTTCTTATGACATCTAGGTCTTTAATCTCCATGCAATTTGTTTTTGTGTAAATGTGAAATAGAACATCAACTTAATTTTTTCAGATGTAAAATCAGTGCCCCACCACCTTTTAGCAACCAATTCTGTCCTTTCTGCAGCAATTGAAATATATATTAATCCTCATATGTATAATTAGGGTTTTTAAATTTCAGGTGAAAAGGAGCCAGCTTAGCATAAGTAAAAAGTAGTGCTTATTAAGGAGAGTGGCTGTCCCTCATAACCACAGAGCAGGAAATGTGGCTATACCATGGGAAAACAGCTGACCAGGGACTCAAATGTCAACAGGTTTTTATTCTCTTTCTCTCCATTTCTCATCTCCTCTTGTTTCTACACGTTGGCTTCATTCTTCTTTCTCACTACAGACTCTCTTGTTATAAATGGTTTCTGAGCTTTACATCTGTCTAGAAAGAAACTGACTCTTTTGGTTTCCAGTAAAAAAAAAATCTCAGTTTGGATCAGCTGTCCTTCATTGTGTTCTGGTAATGAAGTCCAGCCTCACCCAGACTATGGGGATGAAGGTGCAGTGATTGGTAAAAACTTTGCCCTGGCCAAGTTTGCTCAGTGGTTAGAGCGTTGGCCCAAGAACTGAAGGGTCTCGGGTTCAGGAGGCAACCAATTGATTTGTCTCTCTCACATTGATGTTTCTCTCTCTCTTTTCTCCCTTCCTACTTCTTCCCTCTCTTCCACTCTCTGAAAAACCAATGGGAAAAATAATCTTGGGTGAGGACTAATAAAAAAGTTCATGCTTCCTTAGCCTCCCACTGTGCCTTAGGTACATGGGTCTGGTTCTGGAAGCTCTAGAAATTATAATTTAGCCATTTACCCACGACTACTCCAAGTCAGCGTTTTGTGCTGTTGTCCTTAGAGATCTGCAGGAGCAGTACCTTCTCATGGTTTCATTTTCCTTAAAAAAAATATGTTGGCTGGTATTTATTCTTCCAGAGGAAATTTATAATCAGCATGTCAAGTTCCATTATACATTCCATTGTTTGTTGATGGGAATATATTGAATTTATAGATTTATAAGTGGAGAATTGATTTCTCATTTTGAGACTTACTTTCCAGAATAAGGGAAAGTTTCTCTCTCTCTTTTTTTTAAAAGTGTTTTTATTGATTTTAGAGATAGAGAGGAAGGGAGAGAGAGATAGAAACATCAATCAGCTGCCTCTTGCACCTACTGAGGATCCAGGCTGTCATCTGGCATGTGCCCTAACTGGGAATCGAACCAGTGAACTCTTGGTTCATGAGTTGATGCTCAACCACTGAGCCACACCAGCTGGACTCTCTCTCTCTCTCTCTCTCTCTCTCTCTCTCTCTCTCTTTAAAAATCTTTATTTTATGTTCAACTATCTTACATTGCTATATTAGTGTCATATGAAAGTTCTTTTCTAATTTCTGGTTAACCAAATCAAGCATCATGGAATAATAATTTAGGCAACACAAGCGAGTATCATCCTGCCATTCAGGGATAAACATTGAGGCACATGGTGGGGCTGCATCTTGCACAGGGGTTACATTTTGGGGATACAACAAAGTGTTACTTGTACCAGTTAGTAATGCACTCATTAGTAAGTAACAGGGAACCCGATTACAACAGGCGTTTATTGTTATTATTTATGTACAAACAAGGCTGAAGATAGGCAATGTGTTTGATGACTCAATGCAATCAGAGCCGATCCGTACAGTTCTTTTGGCCTTCTCTGGTGGTCACAGGGCGGCTCCTGCAATGGCAGTCATTACATCCATGTTTGAAGTAAGAGGGTAAGAAACAAGATGTGTCTGCCCTTTGTCAGAAAACGGAAAGCTTTTTCAGGTTACCTTGCTTACATCTGGTCACATGACCACTCCTCTATGCAGATGAGGTTAGCAGAAGCAAGCACTGGGCATTTTAGTCTCTCCTGGCAAATGGCTTGGGTTGGATTGGCCTTGGGTATCCAGTCAACACCATCTGTCTTTCCAAATAAGATGAAAATCACCCTTGAAAATATTTTAAATTGTGCAAATCCAGTTTTGTACTACAGATAATTAAGTTCCTCTGTATCTTGTTTAACAAGTGTTTTCATTTTCATGCTTCATTTTTCCCCCTCAAAGATTTCTAGGAAGACCTTACCCCCACTTGCCTGCTACCTACAGTGCAGGGCACAGAGTCCTAGCAACCCTAGAAGTCATTCCCACCCGTTCCCATCAGTTTCAAGCACCGTTCCTTGACTCTTAAAGACTGGATTGCCTTGGCCACTCATCCGTGGGAGTGGGGGCTCTATTTGTGTTTGTTCATTTGTTTTCACTGTGAAGAAATCTTTGAGCTTCTCTGGTGGGTGCTTTTGCTCTCACAGTCACCTCAGCCCTCTGGTCTAGGCTGCCCAGGCCCAGCAGGGGTGGGGGTGGGGGTTTGGCGGTGGTGGGGGGAAGGAAGGGGGGTTCTGCTCTGTGATGAGGAAGGCCTGGGAGAAGTCTCACCTGGCCAAGTCTGACCTCCGGGCAGAGTTTCATGGTGCTTCTCTGATTACTGGGTTCTGCACTGCTGGGTTCCTGTGCTTCTGGTTCATACGGCTCCTAAAGCCCATTCCTCTGGCACTTCCAGAACTTGTTGTTTCTATTAGGTCTCATTGCTTCAGCAGGTACGGCGTACTCCTGACAAACAGAGTTCGTTCCTGCTGCAGAAAAATAGCTTTATTTTAACCATAGCTGTTTTCACAAGTGTGTGAAGAGCTGGAAAATTGCAATTAGTTTTAGATAAGCACAGCTGAAATATTCTTATTTTCTACTATGTCAACAAATTGAGAGAAGGATTGAGGACATCGGGTTACTGGAGTGTCTAATGATACAACTAATGCATTATGGGGTTCATGTACATACTGGGACCTGTTACTTATGAAATCTAAGCTAAAAAGGATCTTAATGTGTCCTTAGTAATCCTCCTGCCTCTTAATAAGATATTTTAATTCTTTGTCCCTGAGTCATCACATGTTTGAATTGCTAGCCCCCCAGTGGCCAAACAGAATACTTCCCTAATTAACTTGAATAATAGGGAGACTCATTAGGAGTGCTTTGGTCTGCTGGGATAGACTGGTGACTCATGAAGTCATGAAAATAGGATGCAATCATTTTAGTCATTTAGTGCCATTTAAAAAAATTTAAAATGGTTATTTCAGGCCAAGGAAGGCCTATTTGTGGTTATATTTCATTTGTTTGATAAGTATTGGTGGGTTGTCACCCTGTAGCATTAGTGGTCATTTTTAATGGCCATTTACAATAGTACATGAAATTGAAAGAGACTGAGGTGTTGGAATGAAGGAAAACTATGCTTTTAATTATTAAAGTATCCAGAATGAAATGAGCTTTTACATTAAGTTTCAAGAAGTGTGTTTTTAAAAAGCGAACCAAAATTGGACAAATTAGCTTGCTCTCATGATCTGTATGTATTGAGTTAATTGCCTTGCAACTACTCTTGGTTCCTGGTTTTATTCTCCATTGTTTCTCCTTCGTTACATGTCACTTTATTTCTCCTTTCCTACTGGTAGTTGGGTCAGATGGGTTTGTTTGTGTAGAAAAATCAAGTTGCCCAGATTATGTTTAAGAACCTAACAAGAGTACTTATCTGTTAAAGGCTGTTCCTCCAAGCACCTTACCAGTTGAATTGAATGGGCACCACTTGTAGCCTAGTTAGGGGTGGGAGGTGTCTGATACATGGTCCTTTTTGTCTGTCTGTTTTCATAAAAATGGATTTGGTAAAACTAGGTGGCATAAGTTAGTTGGGAAAAAATTGCATGAATCCTAGACTACATGAAGACCTTGAACAACAGGGCCTTGAAACCCAGTGGTTCAAATATACTTGCTTATACTTTCAACATGAATGTGTTCCTGCAAACTTGCCAGGAATTGAATTACACATTGACACCACTGTCGTTAGACATCAGGCACTTTGTCCATTTGAAGTTTCTGCTGAGTTATACTCTCTTGGGCATGATTTTGTAGGATGGAATTGCTCTAGAGGAAAAAAAAATGAAGGTGCTAAGAATTTGTTTTATTTTTCTTGGCATAGGTATGACTCAAATTGAACTTTATGGAAAGATAATTTGCTTTATAGGAATTCTTTTATTTTGCCTAATCATTTGCAGATGAAAGTAAAGTCCCCACCTTTTTGCCTTCTTTCTCTACTTATTTTAAATAAAAAATTAAATTAGATATAATGAAGATGTTTTAGTCATTTTACTTCATACTTTTAACTGTACCTTACTAGACCAACTTCTGTTACTGCAAATTTCCAGGTGGCTGAGGTGATAATATAAAGAATGTTCTCCTGACTTCTTCCATTATGTTTACAGTTTCCTTTGTTTGTTTGTTTGTTTTATATGAATCCATTTGGAAATTACCTAATTTAAAGTAGGAGGAAGTCATTTGACTTCTGCTTTGACTTTGCTTTATTTGTGACGTCACTAATTCAACTAATTTTCATTGAATACCATCTGTGAGCAAGGGACTTTGATGAATGCCTCTGAAAGGGCATTTTATAGCTTAGGAGCTGGATTAGATTTCCAGAACAAATTATACTGAAAAAGCCCAGTAAGCACAGTGGAAAGAGGTTTGGGAGTGCATAGAGAAGGAGAGAGTGATGGATTCACTGTGTGTAGGAAAGAACAGGGCTTGTGCAGATCATATTAATTTTTGAAGTGATTAGTATCTTTAGATCATTGAGTTTTATAATTTGCTAATTGAAAGATTGATTGAGGGTAGGTAGCATGTGAGTTATGAAAATGTTGAGTGTATGGTATGAATAGATTAACTGATGATATGATTTATAATTCTAATTCTGGCATCCCTAGGAATAATTTTTAGCTAGGAAAAAAAAAAAAAAAGATGGGCCTGGCTGGTGTGGCTCAGTGGTTGAGCATCAGCCTATGCACCGGGAGGTCATATACCCAGGTTGCAGGCTCTATCCCCAGTAGGGATTATGCAGGAGGGAGCCAATCAGTGTTTCTTTCTCATCATTGATGTTTCTGTCTCTCACTCCCTCTCTCTCTCTGAAATCAATCCTATATAATAAAAGCATAGTATGCAAATTGTCCCCTCGACCAGGAGTTGTCTGGGAGTTTGACCAGGGGGCGGGCCCGGCCAGGGGAAGGGAGGGAAGCCCCAGCCTGTGGTGGTGGTGGCAGGTGGCCTGGGGAAGGGAGGGAGTACCCAGCTGATAGCCGGTAGCCGGCAGCAGCTAGGGACCCTACCAGTGCATGAATTTCGTGCACTGGGCCTCTAGTAAAAATATAATGGGCCGAAACCGGTTTGGCTCAGTGGATAGAGCGTCGGCCTGCGGACTGAAAGGTCCCGGGTTCGATTCCGGTCAAGGGCATGTACCTTGGTTGCGGGCACATCCCCAGTGGGAGGTGTGCAGGAGGAAGCTGATCGATGTTTCTCTCTCATCGATGTTTCTAACTCTCTATCTCTCTCCCTTCCTCTCTGTAAAGAATCAATAAAATATATTTTTAAAAAAATATAATGGAACTAGGAAAACTAATTTGAGTGAGCCACTTTTCAAGATATGGAAGTGTAAGAACAACACCATTCCAGCTTTATGATTTTGGAACTACCTTTGAGAAAGAATCAAGAATAATTAAAGAATTTTTTTAAGTGGGTTTTTAAAAAATATATATTTTTATTGATTTCTGAGAGGAAGAGTGGGGGAGAGAGAGATAGAAACATCAATGATGAGAGGGAATCATTGATTGGCTGCCTCCTGCACGCCCCCTACTGGGGACCGAGCTGGCAACCTGGCCATGTGCCCTTGACTGGAATCGTACCCAGGACCCTTGAGTCCACAGGCTGACGCTCTATACACTGAGCCAAACAGGCTAGGGCTTTAAAGATTTTTTAAAAGGCCAATGTATTCATTTAGAAGAACCTCAGATAACTCACAAGATGACAGAATGCATTGTGAGGTGATAAAGGAAAAGAAACTTAATCATGTGGGAAAATGTTTAATACTTGGTACAATTGATGGAATTCAGAGAGAGTTTCAGTCACTGTCCAGGATTTGAATGAAGGGGACAGCAAAGATGTGAGCTATGTCCAAAGGACATAAGTGATAAAAAAAAAATAGCTTATGTTTCAAAAGTAAGGTGAAATGTGTAAGTTGACATAACCTTCAGAAGATGTCAGGTACCTGCAGGAAATTATTTTCAACTGGAAAAGATATCAAATTGTTTTCATAGTGCAGTAGAGATATATAACTTTATAATGAAGCATGTGTCAACCAGGGTTATCAAAAGACTAAACAGTGAGGAAGACCTAGTATTGGAAAAATTCCCACAAAAAATATATTTGGATTATGTTTCAAATGTTTATGTAGTATATCTGTGCACACTCACACACAGACGTGCCTATAGATATATGGTAGGGTTTTAAGTTTTGTTCTCAGAAAGCCAAAAGAAGTATAAAATATTTAATAATTCTTTTTTTTTTTTTTTTTTGATGCAGTCTTCTGCATCTCATGCCTGAAGATGAACACTGTTCTCTTTCTTCACAATCGAGTCCTCCGCTTCCGGCTTCTCCCAGGGAGTGTGAGGCGGCTGCTGGAGACTCTGTGCTCCTGAACACCTAATATTTCACGTGGGTCTCAACTGGAGTAGGTCTGAGACCCGTGCTTATTACCAGTGCACATACTTTTGTTTTTTGTTCTCCACAAATTTTCATAAGATAATGACAAAATGCAGTAAAATATCAAATAGTTTTCGGACTACCAAGATGGCAGTGCTGCTGCACCTGAATTGTGAGCTGTCAGGAGAGGCCTCTGGATTAACTGGAAGTATTTGACAGTTCAGATTTGGCAAAGAAAAGTCAAGTTAGTGGTGTCGATACTTAACATAATAGATGGCACCACAGGAATGTTGATGACCTCACTCATTTAGAACCTTGCAGACTTTCAGTACTGTGGGGAATGAGGTTGCCAGCTCTCTTTAGACAGGATAGGGAATCTGAGGTTTTACAGCCTCAGCAGTTAATGTTGTTATCCAGTTTAGTCACATTATTTTACAGTTTAGGAGAGTAAAATCTAAAGACCCTTTTTTTCCCTGATTGTACAAGGCAGATTTGGTGACAGAGATGCCATTAACAAATAGGTTTCTGACTTGCATTATTGCTTTTTGCAACACATGTTGCTCCTTTGCCATAGTGGCTCTTAATTTCCAGTGTACCCCAAGTGATTCTTGGTAAAAAATACAGATTCTTGATCTCCTGCTCAGAGATCCTAATTCAGCAGGTCTGGTATCTAAGCCCAAAAATGTACATTTTTAAATAAGTACTCACTCGGATGCAGATGGTACTTGTGCCATGCTTTGAGAAATATGGTCAAAATCATGTATGAAGCTGAGTACATAGACATTTATATTCAAGGTCATACATCTAGGAAGTGGTGAAATCAGGACTCTGACCCACTCCTCAACATCTTGTTGATGTATGGTTTTCCTGTTGTGGGAAGTGAGATGACTGACCTAGAGCTTTGGAACAAGTCTTCGGAAGCTCCTGAGATCAACATGATCTGCTGTGTTGGGTGATATATGCTTGTTAATAACCAAAGTGAAATTGTACAGCATGAGCCAGCTGTAATTAGGCATTTCAAATAAGTAATACTGATTGTTGTCTTAAAAATGATATAATGTGAAACAGATTAGAGATGCTCATCTAAGTATTGGTATCTCCATGCTTTCCAGTCGTGACCCTATTGAGCATCTCAGGTGGACTATTTTTCCTAGACAGTGGAATTTAGAATTGTTTCAGGACTCTATCTTTAAGTAGCTTAAGTCTTGTAGAAAATCCAACTTTAATACATAAACAGTTAAGGGACAGTATTTAAAAAGTGATTATTAAAGGATTACTTTTGTGGCTATAGGTCATATAATGAAGAGGAGAAAGGAATGTGAGTAAGAGTAGTGACGGGATAAGCTTCTTTGATGGTCCAAACAGCCAGGGGGTGAGGAAATACTAATAAAAATGAAGGAAGGGAGGAAGGAAGTTCAATGAAAATTAGGATTTACAAGGAAAGTAGATATGGAGATTTTCTTTGTTAATGAGTCATTGGGTGAAAATAAACTAGAAGATGATGGAGAGAATTAATGGAGAAGGTAGTCGTGCTTATGAATGAAGAATGTCAATAGGTATTAAAGCAACTAGACTCATTTGAATGGCCACTCTTGTTTGTGCTTTGAGATACTTTAAAAAAACTTTATTATTTCAGAGAGGAAGGGAGAGGGAGATAGAAGCACCAATGATGAGAGAGAATCACTGATAGGCTACCTCCTGTACGCCCCTCACTGGGGATCGAGCCCATAACCCAGGCATGTGCCCTGACCGGGAATTGAACCGTGACTTCCTGGTTCATAAGTTGACATTCAACCACTGAACCATGCCTGCCAGGCGTTGGAGGTACTTTAACACAGCATTCCAATCTACTTTCTTTTGTTTTTACAAAGTTATAGCCTAACTTCTTGTCTAGAATACTGTCTGAATTTCTCCTCCAGATTCATAGCAATACAAACAGTCATCTGCATCACAGTGGTGAATTATTGAATAGGCTCAAACATGGACCTGCCTAGAAAAGAAGACGGAACTGAAAAATCAATAAGCTTGGGAAAAAACTTGTAAAAGCTTACTCAATATAAAAGGAGCAATAAATCAAAAATAGTAAACAACTAGGTTGCTTGAATAATTATTTTACTTTTAACAATATAAACCGAACTGATAGTTTCTCCGTGTGTATATGAAAGATTTCTAGCATTTGAAAGGTTATGGCAGAATAAAAAGAAGTATACACAAAAGAAAATAAAAGGAATTCCTTCTGTCATAACAAAAATCACTTTAGTAAAATAAAATAAAGTTTAGGGAAGATACTTTACTGATTTGAAGAGCTATTGGTGGTATCAGACAGGGACCAGGTGTGGAGTGGGTCTGCCTTGGGCTGGCAAGTAGTGTGAGGGTTCTTGACTTCATGTAGGAAAGATTTAACAGCACGAGACCAGGTGATTTTGAGATTATGTTTATTAAAGCTGGGGACAGTGAAACGAAGGAAGAGCTGAGGGTAGAAGAAGCAACAGGGGAGCACCTAGGCCAGTGATGGCGAACCTTTTGAGCTCGCATGTCAGCATTTTGAAAAACCCTAACTTAACTCTGGTGCCATGTCACATATAGAAATCTTTTGATATTTGCAACCATAGTAAAACAAAGATGTATATTTTTGATATTTATTTTATATATTTAAATGCCATTTGACAAAGAAAAATAAACCAAAAAAATGAGTTCGCGTGTCATCTCTGGGTCTGTTATCTTGGGTCTTTCTGGCTCTAATCGGGTTTTTGTTACTTGTTCCTCTGACTTTGTAGCTGGCACAAATGGCATTAACTGTGTCTCTGTCCTCTCTCTCCCCACCAGGGTGATTTAAGCTATGTGTTCTCTGGTTAGGGAGGAGAGATATAAACCATTTGCTCTCAAGTGTCCTTGGTTAGGGAAGAGAAGGCCTTGTGATTCCCTAGCTGGCTGTACATTGTCCAAATTGTTGGGCCTTGTTTAATTATCTTGTCTCAGTTTGCCCATTCCACTTGCCCAGGAATGTCTCTAAGTGTGAGCATGATTGAAACAGCATGATTATGATTGCTGATTAATAACCCAAGGATAGTGTTACTTGAGTATGATCTGTAGTGACTCAAAAAGGTTTATGATTCAGCCTACAACTCATAATTATGAGAAATTTTCCAATTTAATAAACTTTCTTCCCCACTATAAACATGGGGAATATTTTAGGGAAACAGTCTATTGTTTTTGGACTTTATATTCAAATATATCCCATTTACCAGGAAGCCCTAACCAGGTCCTAACATATTAAAGGATATGACCATATGATGAAACGCTTATTGTATATGGTAATTTGAAACTATACCAATTCTGAGACAAAAGAGTGTAGTCATATATAGTTGATAATACATGAACAGTTAAGTACTGAATATAGTTAATATGTTGACTTTGGACTTTCTGATGAATAATTTTTAAAAAAGCCAATACTAGTCCATAAATTTACAGAGACTCTTATATCTGGAAGGAACCTCATTTTTACAGAATGACAAAACTTAAATGTGGAGGGATGAGTTGACTAGTTATTGGTAGAGACAAATAGGAACCCAGTTTTTGGGCTCCAGACCAGGCAACCCATGGAGCTGCCTAGAGGAGTGGAGGAGGGATCAGTGTCAGTGATGGACAGTACAGAGAGTATTGTGTTCCAGTCTGCAAGCCTTCATCTTGGGTCCTCCACTTGGGCCTATCCATTTGCAGAATCTCCAGAGGCAACTCTAATAATAGGATATTAGGGACTGGGAAGCTTGTGGTACAAAGTCCTGCAGAACTTCTTGGACTAGAGCCAAGCTTTTAACTGCCAATCTGGGGTTTTGATTTGTAGCTGTCAGGGTTATATGTTCCTGTATTCAGTATGAATTAAAAATGTTGGTAACTTTATTTCTGCTGTGAGGAGATATTCTTCAACTTTGTAAAATGGTAAAATACCTTTTGTCACATGTTATAATTATTTCCATTATTATTGAGTATATGTAAAACATTTTGTGTTCTCAAGTACTTCTTATCCTCATTGGTTATTTCTGTATAGTGCATTTGCAGTGCACATTAGTAGCATCCAGACTGGAATGGGTGATCCCAAACCTGACAGGAGGGATGTTGGTTTGTGATAGAGCCCTAACTTTCAAAGAGCTCCCCTGCCCCTTAAAAAGAATTCTGGGCTCATAACACATACAATAATACTGCTTTAGATGTTGAAACCCTTTAATAGATATTTGATGAATTGAAATAGTTTCCTTGATTTAAAAATTCTAGTGCTTTGGTGAAAGGGTAGGGGAATTGGATGGCTGTAGAGAGAGGTCAGTGCAGTATGTTTATTGTCCAGAGAGACATTTACAGGAACTGAATGGACAATTTCTTGAATTTAAAGTTGTCATAAGCACAGCAGAGCCGAGTGGGTGTATCTCATAGAGCGCCTCTCCTTCCAGGCATCCTTGATGCCCAGGGGAGAACAGTTCAAACACATTCTGGTGAGTGGTTGTAACAGGCCTCTAATTTCCCTTTCTTTTCCTCACCTTCAGGTTCATCTTAAACAAACCTCTCCTTGGTCCCATAAGGCCATCTGTTTTTGCATTTCTCAGTTCTGATTTCTTTTGGCAGGAGGACGAGATGTGGTTGACAGATTATATCTGAAAAGGGCTTTGGTAATTGCTCGTTCTGCTCGGTGACTGTGTAGCTGACAGATGGGCCCTGAATATTGAGAGTGTTCTGGACCTCCACACACTCCTTCCGCTGCGAGTGCGCTGCTGCCAGCATTGTATTATCTGTTAGCAAATTTAAAAAGAAGTGCTTGGCGCTTTATATCTTTTTTGAACCTACAACTAATCACGTTTATGGCTAGGTTCTTTCCCACCCCTTTTACTCCCCCCTCATTATATATTTTTGGGATAAAGAAAATTCTCAAGATGTTAGTGCAGGCTGGCATGAGTGGGTGCCAACAGTTCTTGCAGACTTGTTAAAAGATTTCTTTTTTGCCTGTGCATTACACATATGGCCTAGAATGATAATATTGGGATCTGTGTTGGTTGAGATAATTGGCAGATCACACCTTAAGAAAAGTGATTGGTTGGTTTGTCTCTTTCATTTTAATTCGTGGTCTCCATCACAGTCAAATTACCTTTATGTGATATATTACTATGCCTTTTTGAAAAAAGTGATTTAACCCAGTTATGGGGCATCTGTTAGTTGAGCTTGAATTATTTAAAGTATTCTCTTACATTGGCCAATTTAGTAACAGCCAGCAAAACCCAAATGAGCAAACAAGGGGATCCCAATAATCTCAGATCTATAGATAGCTTCTTAAAGGAGGGGAACAGTCACCACCCAGCTAAAGCTAGGGGATCTCACACAGTCTCAGCAGAAAGAAATATGATCCTAAGTGAGAAATGGGACTTGTGAAGCCATATCAGTGAAGACTGGTTACCAACATGGAGACAGAATACTGGACTGAGGTGCACTGTGGGGGAGCCAAGTGCGAGTCCTTTGCACCCAGGTGGCCCTTCCATGCCCAGCAAGTCTTTATTGAATCCTTGAGATTTAGGGCAAAATGACTCATTCATTTAACTTCAGTGATGACAGATGTGAGGATGACCTTTAAAATATCCATGGTTCTGATAATTATTAATTCAGCATTTGCTTAAGTATCGACATTGTACAACATCTTGTTGTTACACCTGATTCTCATGATGACGATAATGGACGTTTATTTCTGCTTAGAAGAAAGATGCTAAGATAAATTTAATCTTTTTACTTTCTATGTGAGCATATGAGTGCATAGAGAGGGAAAGAAGGATAATATGTTCATGGTTGGATATATATTTTCATTTCTTGATAAATGAAATATGCTCACATACTTGTTGGCACAGGAGATTGGCAGTTACTTTCAGAATGTAATTTAAAGATAGGCATAACAAAAAAGAATAAATTATATAAATGATAGAGCTGGGACACACCTTTGTTAAAGTTTGGATAATATTTTAGACTAGTGGCCTGGAGCACAAATTCATGCACATTAAAAGGAAATTAGTTAGAAGAAATAATTTAATATCGCTATTCGCCCTTTCTCTATAATAGAAGTGTCAACCAAATTCACGATCGACAATGACAGATCGAAACATGCGTGTGATTGGTGCCAGTCAGAGCTTTTTGTGTATCGCGCATGCGCATGTCAACTTAGCCTTTTGTAGATATAGAGTAAACTTGCTTAATTAGACCTGCTTTCTGATTTGGCTAAACTTTTTCCAGCCCAGTGAAGCACCCCAACTTCTCTTTCAGGTAATTGTCAGCAACACAGCAGTAAATATCAACACGAAGCAAATTATTATTGTAGATCAAGCAGGGAGAACAAAGGGTAAAATATTTAATTGCAGCAGTGTTTGACTATAGTCTGTGCAGTGACAAAACCTGAAGTCATTTTCAAGGTCCACTATTTCTTACTCCTTTTTAGTTGGGTCAAGTTTCTGAGCTTTCTAAATCTCCATTTTCCAGCTAATGTAAAGAAAATAGGATTCCTTGAATAAATAGGTTATTTGTACAGTGTAAAGTGTTTCCACCTGGCTATAAAGCAAGTTGTGTTCCTGGGCTGAAGAAACGGTAAGGAGGCTAGTCGCTTGGGAGAGGAAGCTGGGCGTTACGTGATGTCGTCATTACCCGGACAGTCGGACACTTAGCATATTAGCCTTTTATATATA
>NW_005371949.1:478626-488693 GCF_000412655.1 Myotis brandtii | reverse complement strand
GCGGGCACATCCTCAGTAGGGGGTGTGCAGGAGGCAGTTGATCGATGTTTCTCCCTCATCGATGTTTCTAACTCTGTATCCCTCTCCCTTCCTCTCTGTAAAAAATCAATAAAATATATTTTTAAAAAAAGAAAGTAAAATGTGTTACCTGCATTTGCCTTTAAATAATTAATGAATTCATCAGAATTGAGGAAGCTAGCAAATATATGCTGAAGTAATAAACTTGTATGTCTTTTCCCCCCTTTAATAACATTTTTCTTTATGAAAATGTTTTGAACTATAAAGTGCCACCTTGTAGTTTCCTGGATCACGATCATAAGCATTTTTATTCTCTTCCTGCAGTAACTATTCCTAAGGTAACTGCTCCTACACATATTCCAGTGATTATTTGAAGTTAGAAGATCTCTTGGGTAATGTCTAGTGTGTTTTACAGGAGGGATAACTGACCCCAAAATGTAAGTGACTTAAGACTACACCACAATTCAAGTCACAGAGTCTGGAGAAGAACCCAGATCTCCTCCTTCCTGCTCAGTAGTCTTGCTCCTAGTCAAGCTGCTCCTATCACATCCTCAGCCTGGTAAAGTCCAGAGGAGGCAATTTTCTGTCTAGCAATTATTATCATGTTTCATCAGTGTTTTATTAATAGGATTATAGAGTTCAAATTTATTTTCCACAGGCTTTTTATGTAAAAAATGCTCAATACATATTTATTTGTTGACTGACTGAATGAAACTGGTAGTGGTGTTTGCATATGCAATTTTTCTGACTTACTCCCAAAAATGTTAACATAAAAAAAAAGCCAAGATAGATCCATCTGGCTTATTTAGAAGGATATTATCGCATGGTAAACTCCAGCTTGATCCCATACAAGTATGTGTTCTTAATCGGAGACAGATCCGCATAAGAGGGATTAGACTTTCGGAATAGTATAGGTAGTATAGGGGTTCTTTTCAGAACTGCTCAATAGGTAGATGCACATTTTTTTCCAACTCAGTATATATTTGAAATTGTTATTCTTACATTATTGTTTAAATTTGTTGAAATTATAGTACTTATCTTTGGTAATGGGATTGTCACTTGGGATACAAAGAAAAGGAAGGGCCTGGTTCTGTATCCCCCTCTGGTCTTATTTCTCCCTTGGAAATCAGTTTCACCTCTCATTAAGTGCTTAATGGGATTTTTATTACTGACCTGGCCTTCCTTAGTTCATAGAAAGGACTCTTGTTACTTTACTTACGCTTTGGAACCTCGAGAGCAGTTCCCATGTCACCGATTATTTATTGAGCAACTAAAAATCCAGCCTTGTCTTCTTCTGTCACATTAGTAAGAACAACAATTTCTCATAGATTTTTAGCCATTATAGTTCTTAGCACCATGGCTAACTTGGAGCAGTGACATGGTTTAAAATATATATAACCCTGACATGGTGATGTATTCTGGATGGCTCCTTGAATAAATAGGTTATTTGTACTGTTGCATCAGAATGAGTTTTCACTTTGGAGGACTATCAGTCAATTTGCATAAATTTATTTATAATTGAAAATGGAAGTAATGCACTATTAGTTTTATAAAACAGTTGGCCTAGCTGCCAAAGTACTTAACATTCTCTGCAGTGTTGGAGCAGGAGTTTCCCATGGTGTTGAAAAAAAAAGCAGAGGAACAAATCTTTAATTAACATTGCATCTTCCTAGTTCTCTTGGGCTTGTCCTTAAGAATGGATGTTGGGGGTGGTGTTGAAATAAAATACAGCTCTTTCAGGGGTTAGGGCAGAATGACTTTGGAACACCAGCTATTCTGCCCCATCTGAGAAAAGGCTGCTATGTCCAATAGCTCTTGTTAACCTGAAAACCTCTAGGATTACATAAATAATGAATGGGTCCAAAATGCATTGGCTTTTGTAATGTAGATAAAGGTAAGATGTCTTGTCAGACTGAATTTGCATATTGGAATAATTCAGTTTTCTTATCTTGTTCTTTGAAGAAGTAAATGGCTATGAATATTCGTGAATTCAATTAAAATATTAATGATATACTGATGCTTCAGTTTTAGGTCTCTAGTGCTCCATAAAGAGTTTCATTTAAACTTGATTAACTGAAGGGATACTTTAGCATAAAGTATAATGGATTGACTTTCTTTCTCTGAACTGAAAATGTAGTATATGGCACTGGCCAGGTAACTCAGTTGATTAGAGCAGGGGTCGCCAACATTTGGGACCTCACAGACCACCAGAGGTCCTCAGACTACTGGTTGGCGACTGCTGCTCCAAAGTTTCCTTAAACCACCGGTCACCAACCTTTTGGATCTCACGAACCACTAGTGGTCCACGGACCACCAATTGGTGATAGTTGGGTTAGAGCTGTGTTCGGCAAACTGGGGCTCGTGAGCCACATGCGACTCTTTGGCCCCTTGAGTGTGGCTCTTCCACAAAATACCATGTGCGGGCGCGCACATAAAGTGCAATTAAAACTTTGTGGCCCATGCGCAGAAGATGGTATTTTGTGGAAGAGCCACACTCAAGGGGCCAAAGAGCCGCTTGTGGCTCACGAGCCACAGTTTGCTGAGCCACAGTTTGCCGACCACTGGGTTAGAGTGTCTTCCCCATATGCCCGGGTTTTGGGTTCCAGTCAAGAAGCCACAGTTTGCTGAGCCACAGTTTGCCAACCACTGGGTTAGAGTGTCTTCCCCATATGCCCAGGTTGTGGTTTCCAGTCAGGGCACATACAAGAATCAACAAATGAGTGCGTAAATAAGTGGAACAACAAATCCATGTTTCTCTCTCTTTCTCCCTTTCTCTCTCTATCTCTCTCTCTTAAATCAATCAATAAAAATTAAAATAAACTTGCTAGAAAATGGAGTGCTGGACATGCATTAGTTCATTCTACATAAAAGACCCTTCTGGAGTATAGAGTAAGGCATGGATGTAGGATAAATATCTTTTGATACTTAAGTACTCCTTTTTTTATTTTTTTTAAAACGCTACTCTTTATTTTTATTATGTAGTTGAGATTTCTTTAGTTGCTTCACTGCCTTTTTTATTTTAATATTTAAATTTTTGATTGTGGTAAAATACATATAACAAAATTTACCATCTTAACCATTTTTAAGTGTGCAGGACAGTGCATTCTTATATTCAGCACCATCCATCTCGAGAAATTTTTCATCTTCACCAATTTAAACTCTCTATCTATCTATAATAATAAAAGCATAATATGATAATTAGACCAGACATCCTTCTGATGATCTTCTGGATGAAGCCAGGGCTGCAAGGGAAGCCCCAGAACCAGGTTCCTGCTGGCGGCTGGAGGGAAGCCCAGGTCCCGGGTGCCAGAGGGAAGCCGGTGCTGGCAGCCGGGGGAAGGAAAGCCTATTCTTCCACAAATTTCATGCATTGGGCCTCTAGTTAAACTATGACACACCATTACTTCCTCCCTCAGTCCCCGGCAACCACCATCCCACCTTCTGTCTCTATGAATTTAACTACTCTAGTTGTGTCATATAAGTGGAATCATAGTATTTGTCTTTTTATAATTAGCTTATTTCATTTAGCACAATATCTTCAAGGTTCATTTATGTTGTAGCATGTGTCATAATTTCCTTTCTCTTAAGGTTGCATAATATTCCATTGCATATACCACCTTTTATCTGTTCATCTATCCAGTGGATATTGAGCTGCTTTCTGCTTTGGCTACATAAATAATAATACAGTGGGGCCTTGACTTACGAGTTTAGTTCATTCCGTGATGGAGCTCGTAACTCAAATTACTCGTATGTCAAATCAAAAAGTGAACGAGTGAGACACGTGATGCTGGGCTGATGTGGCGTTCACTGTGACGTTCGCTGCGCCAACTAGCGGTGGGGTATCTGAAGCTGGCTCGTAATCCGAATTTTAGCTCGCAACTCAAAGCAAAAAATCAGCCGAGAGACAGCTCGTATCTCGAAAAACTCGTTAGTCGGGACAATCGTAAGTCAAGGCCCCACTGTATATAGATATTGTGAACATGAATGTGTAAATATATCTTTGAAACCCTGTTTTCTATATATCCAGAAATGGAATTACTGGGTCATATGGTAATTCTATTTTTAATTTTTTGAGGAATTGCCATAATGTTTTCCATTTTTTATTCCCACCAATAGTACACACAGGTTCCAGTTTCTTCACATCCTCCCTAACACTTGTTATTTTCTGTTGTATTTATAGATTTTAAGTTATGGGAGTTACATATGTTATTGGAGAATCAAATGCCTTCCTTGCTCATGACAGTGGGGTTCTTAGAAAAAGAATTTTCTTTGGAAAAAGAATTTTCTAAGATTTGCATGAGAGAATGAATGGTTTTTATTGGTGTGGAGTTATATTCCTCGGGTTTCAAAGTTTTTGTCCCTAACCCAGCCCTTAAAAGGTGTAGCTAGGGGTTCAATAAAGCCATAAGGAGAGTTAGTATCCAGAGCTTCTGTTCCATGTTGCAGCTGGGTTTAGTTCAGCATCAGGTTAATTAAAGTCCATAAGTTCATTGTGTGGAGTCCATATGCCAGGAGCCCTGTGGGTGAATGCAGGGATGTGCGCCCCCTGCAACAGGAGATACAGGAGCTCAGGCAGGCAGGAGAGCCAACAGCCAAGAGAGGAAACTCCCTTTACTCAGAAGTTTAAATATTCAGGTTTCCTGCCCTTGCAGTGGCCATGCCTATTCTGGCCAATTATCTGTTCCCAGGTGTGATTGACAGACAAGCACCTTCCCACATCACTCATGCGTTCATTGTCCAATCCCTTCCCCCAGCGATAAGTGGGGAACAGACTTGGAGAGTGTTTAATTACCAAAGCTGTATAAATGGCATGCCTATACTATTATCTAGTCTTCCCTTTACTCCTTTCCTGTTAAATAATAACCAGATTATTACAACTGTACCACAAATACTTAATGTGGAGATTCAAATAATGCAGGAAGGCATAAAACAATATCCTTCTTTGCTCTCTGTGACTGGTGGGGAAAGGAGAAGATATTAAGGACAGGAAGCAGTGTAAGATGATACTGAGGTGAGAAATTGGGTGGCGGAGGGTCCACCTTTGGGGGAAAAGGGTAAAATATAATGAACAGGAGTTCAGTTGTTGAATTTGAAACATGAATTTGGAGTTTGGGAGGGAGGTCAGGACACATGTATTTGGGTTCATTAGTCTTTAGGTGGTAGTTGGTTGTGTATTTGGTCATTCAGGGAGACAGTAAGAAGAGCAAAGGATTGGAGAACAGAACCTTAGGGGCTTCAACATGTGAGGGGTGTATGGAGGTAGAGGAAATCAGCCATGCTTATCTGAAGTAATCATCATCTTACCTCCTTAAAACCCTTTTCTCTCTAAATTTCTTTATTCTCTCATCATAGTGGCATTTTCATTGTAGTTAGAGTTTAAACAATTATCTTTGCCTCATCTGTCACTAAGTTCTTTTGCTTTTTCCATTATGATACGCTTCAAATCCTGAATTTATTTTTTTCCACTTGCATTATTGTTTTCAGACCTTTGTTTTTTAGTCTGTTGCAATTTTCTCTTAACCTATCTTCCTGTCGACCGCATTTTCCCTCAGAGTTTTATCTACTTAATATATTAGCATTCCATGTAAGTTTTCAAGTGACAAAAGTTCTACTATTTAAGGAAAATGAAGTTTGAAAGTGTTCATTTGTAAAAACCCAGGTCCTGGCATTCAAGGCCCTGCAGTCTCTCTAATTTATCTTTTTGAACAGAAATCTCAGCATAAGTTTTAGGTTTTTGCCATTCTGCAATATTTGAACGTCATGAATTTTCATGCCTGCCTTTCTTATGCTGTTTCCATTACCTTTCCTCACTCCTTCCTACTCATGCAAAGGTTCAACTCAGCAGTTCAAGTCCCATTTCCTCTTTGTGATGATGTAAGAGCTTTGTGCAAATCCTTATGCAGCTACCTATTATTGAACAACTTCTCTAAATTTCAGAGTCCTTATTTGTAAAATAGAATGTTGTGAGCATTAACCCTGCCAGACCGCTGTACCGATTTTTCGATAATTTCCACACAAAGGTGGAATATTGGCGCTAGATGAAAGGTAGATGAAAGGTAGACCTATTTTCTACAATGTCTCCAAGTTTCATCTTATTCTAACCACTTGTTTGCATGTAACTAACATTTTTCTATATCATGTTGGGTTTTTTTCTTTAATGCTCAGGAGCCCAGGTATAGAGGACAGTTAGGTTCAGGGCCTCAGGTCTGATAGGATTAAATTAATTTTTAAAAAAGGAAAAATGAATCCCAGTAGCTAATATTTCTGATTTTTATCCCTCTGGGTTCTCTTATTCATTCATTCATTTACTCATGCACCAATTAGTTGCTCCAGCATGCCTGGGGTGGTTGGGGAGCAGCAGTGAACCAGGTGGACAGGAATCCTGCCTTCTGGCACCTTCATTCTAGAGAAGGAGATGGGTTAGATACAGGGGTGGGCAAACTTTTTGACTCGAGGGCCACAATGGGTTCTTAAACTGGACCGGAGGGCCGGAACAAAAGCATGGATGGAGTGTTTATGTGAACTAATATAAATTCAAAGTAAACATCATTACATAAAAGGGTACGGTCTTTTTTTTTTTTTTTTTTAGTTTTATTCTTTTCAAACGGCCGGATTCGGCCCGCGGGCCGTAGTTTGCCCACGGCTGGGTTAGAAACAAGATAAGAAATATATCATGTTTTGGTGAAGATAAATGCTAAGGCAGTGGTTCTCAACTTGTGGGTCTCGACCCCCTTTGGGGGTCAAATGACCCTTTTACAGGGGTCACCTAAGACCATCGGAAAACACATATATAATTACATATTGTTTTTGTGATTAATCACTATGCTTTAATTATGTTCAATTTGTAACAATGAAATTGGGGGTCACCACAACATGAGGAACTGTATTAAAGGGTCGTGGCATTAGGAAGGTTGAGAACCACTGTGCTAAGGAGAACTATGAAAGCAGGAAAGGGAGCCAGGAACTACAAGAGGGAAGGTTGACATTTTAGATAGGGTGACGGACGGCCTCTCTGAGTTTTCCCTTAGGAACCCCGTGATCACTTGGCACACTCCCAGGCATTTGTGGGGCACGCTCTCGGTTGTCTACTTGTGCACATGTTGTCAGCTTCCTTCTCAGCTCCATTAGAGCCTCTTGAGCTGAAAGACAGTTTGTCTTAGCTCTTTGTACCCTCACCCCACTTTTATGGCAGAGGAAGCATATTATCCCACAATATCAAAATGTAACTGGAAATCATGGAAAAGGCAAGGCCTTCCTTCATACCTAAGAGGAGGTTGATAGAATTCCATGGAAGTTACATACTTAATACTTGTTTCATCTAATTTTTGTGAGGCCGTACACTTAAGACTGCAACATCAAAACCAGGAGAATAAAGCCTAGTTGCCTCCACCAGGCGTTGTTAACTGCCCTTCGGGGACTTTGAATGAGGGTGGCAGTACCTGTGAGTTTCATAATGGAAAGGATCTCTGAGGGGAAATCACTGGAAGTCAGACTAAGTGTAAGTCCAGCACTCAAACTGAAACTGAACCAGCCTGGCCTGGGAAAGGTGGGGAGGCCGCAGCTCATTTTACTCAAGTGATTTGTGTGTTTGTCAGACTGAACAGAAATCATCAAGCAAAATGCCTAACTTTTAGCATCATTGTTTGAATCCATCAGCAAAATCAGAAGATGGCTTAAATGTGTAATTAAGTTAAATTTATCCTCCAGATTCCCTTAGTTCCCAGCATACCAGGCCGGAAATTGGCATCAGAGAGAGGAACTCAGATTGTGCAACTCTCATTTCTGGTTCAGTTTTTTTCCAGAGAAATGTTGTCCCGAGAAGAGTTGAATTTCCTGTCGGCAATGGCATGAAAGCTGTGTTGCTGCTATTGCTTTTGTCTCCAACTTTGAAAAAAGGAAGCCCACTCTACACTACACTTTGATTAATTGGAGCAGTTGTTTTTCCTAAGGGGAGACCATAGACCGTAATTTCACTTAAGAAAAAAATGGCGCCTAGCTCTAACCAGAGTTTGCGTTAGTTTTCCCCTGGGGATCCGACATTTCCTGATATCCTTACCATTGCTAGACACTGTTCTTTGTATTCTTGCCCTATATTCATCCCCTAAGGGAATTTGTGTATTTTATCTACTGGAAGGCAGGCTGTTTTGGACAAGCCCATTTAATTGTTCAAATAAGTCTGAGTACAGCTTAATAGACCAATCATTAGGAACTGGGCCACGAGGCAGCATTCAGATTCATGAGACCCAGGTCCTCAGTTCAGTCCCAGAAAGAAACACCACAAACACCAAATGAATCATTTTCTTTTCTCCCTCCTCCCCTCCCTGGCCTCTACAGTCCACCCTTTAACAATATTAAATAGCATCCTAAAAACAAACTGCCATTTGTTTCAGCATTTCCAGTTTGCTTATTTATGGTTTTGTGTTTGGGAGAACAATACTTGATTAGCCATTAAATAAAATAATAACAAAGATTGCCTTGTGGCCATCACCCTCTTTGTTTTATGTAAAATGAGCTGTCCAAACATAAAGGAAAGGAAGGCATAGATAGCACTCTTTTGCTTTCTTTTCCACTATTTTTATGTAACTACATTTTAATTAATAATTTAAAAATATAGTCTTCATATTTCCTAGTAACATTGCCTGTTTTCCTAGCACTGTATATATTTGTTTTAAAAATACACCTGGAACTAAGTTGCAATGAATTGGTTAAGGGGCTTCTTTAGCAGTCTGTTTGCAGAAGTGAGTCCCTTAGGGCTGCACACTGCTAGACAGACTGGGCAGCTCAAAGGATTAAAAAAGGTAGCAGACACTTGGTTTGGGGGCTTCAATGAATGTGGTTTGAGATATGGTCCATTTGCTTTCCTTGCCTAATGCTGTGGCCACAGGTGGATTCAGATAGGTGAGCATGAGGCTGTGGTATGTGTTGACTCCTGAGAGTGAAATTTGAGTCTGTGAAAGTTACCTGCTGCGATTATTCTTTGGCCAAACCAAAGTCTGGCAAGAT
Organism: Myotis brandtii; assembly: GCF_000412655.1. Classification (NCBI taxonomy): domain Eukaryota; kingdom Metazoa; phylum Chordata; class Mammalia; order Chiroptera; family Vespertilionidae; genus Myotis; species Myotis brandtii. The sequence continues at coordinate 479,672 of NW_005371949.1, read as the reverse complement.
CTGGACGTGTGGTCTTCGCAGTCCAAGGAGTCTTTGGAACACATTCCCTTTTGTACCTCAGATTATCTTGAGAGGCCTTGAAAGATCAATCCAACAACTACGTAGATAGTAATAAAAGGCTTAAGTCTTCCAAAAATTAGGAAAGTCTTTCATCGTCTCAATTCTTCTCAATCTCCTTTTGTTGTGGAGAAAAAGGACTGCGAGTAGTCACCACTTCCATTCTGTCGGTAAGTGCTGTGGTGGTGTTTTGTTTTTACAAGTGACACAGGAGCATGAATAACGTCCAGCCAGGAGAGATTTGTCAGGACAAGATCGCAATGCAGCTTTACTGTTCTGGTTGTGGACTCGACATTTCTTCATTAATCTTGGTCTCTCCAGTTCACTCTGAGATTAACTCTGTAATCCTTACCCAGCAGGCATAACCTTCAGAGCCAGAGAAAATCCAGCCAGAAATCTGTGCGCCATAGGCCATCTTGCTCCCTGAATCACTAATGTGTGTGATTATTAAATGGGAATCAGTTGTCCTTGGGAGTCTGCATTGAGAAGAAAGCTGATGAAGTCCAGCTGTCAGGTCTACCTAGTAAATAATCAGGAGATCTTTATGGATGGGAGCTCCTGAATTACAGAATCCCTCCTGACTGGACTCTTCAGTTCGGTTTGCTGTTAGTCACCTGCCTGGTTATATCCCCTAAAGACTGTCCCGGTGACAGTGCCTGGAAACGTGACGGGTGTATACCCCTTTGCCCATCCTCTCCCTTGCTTTTAAAATTAAGAAATAGTTTATGTGGAATTATTTTTCATAGACCTCTTTGTGATTGGGGTGGTTTTTCAGGGGTAAAAAAAAAAATCTCAGATTTTTTTTTAGTTAATTGAAATGCTGAATGTTGATGATTATTGTGGGCTGTAGTACTCATTGACAGTCACATTATTTTCTATTCAGATAAATTTCTCCATTTTATTTGTGGAAAGATTTGGTGGACATTATCTGGTGAGATAAAGCAGTCTTTTGAGATGTTTGGAGATGGTGTGTGATGTATGTGTGCACA
>NW_005371949.1:462947-478612 GCF_000412655.1 Myotis brandtii | reverse complement strand
TTAACTCATTTCCTCCAATTCTAATGGGCTATACATCGCTCTGAATTGTTTATTCACCATTATATGCACATTACTGGGAGGAGATCGTCTTTATAAATGTATACAACATTCAGTGTAGCCTCTTACTCTCTGTGTCCCCCCCCCCCCGTTCTCTCCTATTGGGGGAAGAGAGAAGTCCTGGAAGAGGGGGTTGAGCAGACAGGATGAACTGGCAGTTTTCTGCCACTTTTCTTTCCTCTTCTTGATGAAGGAGAACAGCTCTGTGTGCCCTCTCCAGCCACAGTAGCAGTTTTGGCAGCTGCTGTGTCTTACTGTGTGATCTTAGCTTTGCCATGTTGCCAGGACACAACCTATGTAGATCTGGAGGCTGAGTTAAGTCACGCTTCAGGCTTCCTGAACATCTGGGACTTGTGTGTTTTGCCAGCAGAGACTTGGCACCAAAAAACGCTCTCGCCCCAACTTCTGATTTGAAGAAAGCCTCCAGCCCACCTCTGGGATAGGGGCAGTCCAGCCTGGATCCTGCACCTGCCTGCCCAGCGGGCCACCATCACACAGGTTCACGCTCCTGTGCTTTTGTGGACTAGAGAACCTTAATTGCCTGACAGCATATGCCTAAATGACAGTGCGTATATGTGTGGGCACGTGCATGTGTATTTGTATAAATACACAGTCCCAAATGTACAGCTGCCGTAAGGTGCCATAAACACATTTTATCTATAGAATGTGTTATATGTAAACTTTTAGAGTTGTGCTAAATTGGGTCCAGCATGATGCCGACACACTGACTTTTATGAAATTGGTTTTCATTAAAGTCTGAGGTTATTCTTGTGCTGGCAGTGGCTTTGATTAAGCACTGTATTAGGGTCACATCCTAGAATAACAGCATTTTGAAATCCCTGGCTGTTTTTGAAAGACTTGTGATTAAAGTTCTGGCTGTTTTCCCGTGATTACTAATGTCTGCTGAGGGTTGAGTTTCCCTGGTTGTTATTGGCGGTTCAGTTGTGTGGCAGCCCCTTGTGCTTTCTTGCCAATATCAGTGGCATTCTCTTGGGGAGGTGATTTTGCATTGAAATGCAAGAGCTCAAAGCTGTAACAAAATTAACTCAGGGTATGGGGTTTCTGATGTGACTGCAGAGCTAGAATGGGAATGTTTCCTAAAGACTAATTTATCTGTGATTGAATTGCACACCAAACAAGGGGCCATGATGAGAAGGGAGAGAAACCCATCTGAAAGAGATTATGGACAGACAGGTTGAGGCATACGATATGGCAGGGTGAAATCGAGGCCGGCAGATATTTTGGCTTTGGCTGGTTTTCTTCTTGACGGGGTGCTCTGTGCTTGGCATGAGCGCCAGGCAGCAGCACACTTGGGAGCCTTGTGCTGTGTGGAATGGCCTCTTTGCCTGCTGGTGGATGTGGGAAATGAGCTCATGCTATGTGGACTGGAGAACCTTAATTGTAAAAAATAAGTAAGTGTGTGTACATGTTGAGGGAAAAGTCCCCCAGGTTATAAGATACACTGTGAAGTTATGATCATCTAATAAAAGTAGTTATTGAGTGTCTACCACAGCCCCAGTTAATGATATTGAAAAAATGTCACATTTTAAAAATTAAGAATATTGAACATGAGATATTTTCTTCAGTTGCTACCAAATTAAAATCCTACATAATTTTATTATTTTACTTACGGGTCTTTTATCTTTGGAAACTTTAGGACTTGGATATTTGATTTCTACCCATGTAGGTTATAAATTTCTTTTTTTTTAAATATATTTTATTGATTTTTCACAGAGAGGAAGGGAGAGAGATAGAGAGTTAGAAACATCGATGAGAGAGAAACATCGATCAGCTGCCTCCTGCACATCTCCTACTGGGGATGTGCCCGAAACCCAGGTACATGCCCTTGACCGGAATCGAACCTGGGACCTTTCAGTCTGCAGGCCGACGCTCCATCCACTGAGCCAAACCGGTTTTGGCGGTTATAAATTTCTTAATGGTAAGGACTCATACCTTGGGCTTTTAGTTTTCTCTCACTGTGCCTTACACAAAATAGTTTTGTAATACCTGTCTGTGGATTGGTTTAGCATTTACCATTTGTACTCTACAAGAAATAACTTTAAACTCAAATGCAGTGTTATACAAATACCTAAATAAATAAAAGTAACTTTCGAACATAAAGAAGTGACACACTTGGTACTTCTTCCTCAGCTCTTTTTCACATTTACACTAACTTTCAGGACAGATTTCAAAATAGGACAGTGGACTTTGGGTCTTACCTCTGCTTCTCTTTCACACATCATTAGATACTGGTGTATGAGGAAGAGAGAACAGCCAAATAGTAGTAGATGTTTATATATATATATTAGAGGCCTGATGCGTGAAATTTGTGCAAGCGGCTCGGCCCTTGCAGCTGTGGCGGCTTGCCTCGGCCCTTGCAGCCCTGGCTTCGTTTGGGAGGGTGTTTGGTTGTCCGGTCTAATTAGCATATTACGCTTTTATTATTATAGATAGTGTCCACAAAAACATATACTAGTACACACACTTTGAATAATTATAAAGGCAGTGTTTATTAAAATACATTTCATTTTTAAAATTGAGCTATCAGTTGTTAAAGTGTGTATACATTTTTGGGGTACACTCACACATATACTATTATCAGATATTGTTATACAAGAGGAAACAAAACAAAGTTCTTATCTTTTATTATATTTATTTTATTATAAATGTTTTTATTGAGATAAAATTCACATACCATAATACCATTTTACAGTGTACAATTCAGTAATCTTTAGTAAGTTTACAGAGTTGTGCAACCATCACCACTGTTATCATCTCCCAAAGAAAGCCCTCTCTGTTAGCAGTCACTCCCCATTTCCCTTCCCCTGGCCCCTGGCAACCACTAATGCATTTTCTCTTTCTATTCTAGATAGTTAATATAAATGAAGCCATCGATATGTGGTCTTTTGGGTCTGGTTTCTGTCATGGATCATGTTTTTAAGGTCCATCCATGTTGTAGCATGAGTCAGCACTTTATTTCTTTTTACTGAGGTAAGGAAGACAATTGAAGATAAGAGGTGGGAGATGGGTCAGAGTTTGTTTTTGGACATATTAAATTAGAGCCATACCTATTAGAATCCCATTGGAGATACTGATTAGTCAGCTGGACATAAAAGTCAGAAGTACTAGAGAGGTCTGGACTGGAGATATGAGTTGAGGTGTCATTAGCATATAGGTGATATTTAAAGCCACCAGGTTAAATGATATCCTCTATTGCAGTGGTTCTCAACCTTCTGGCCCTTTAAATACAGTTCCTCATGTTGTGACCCAACCATAAAATTATTTTTGTTGCTACTTCATAACTGTAATGTTGCTACTGTTATGAATCGTAATGTAAATATCTGATATGCAGGATGGTCTTAGGCGACCCCTGTGAAAGGGTCGTTCGACCCCCAAAGGGGTCTCGACCCACAGGTTGAGAACCACTGCTCTATGGCTTGTTTCTAGAACACAAAAAGGGTTCAAGGGTTGACCCCTGGGGCACTTGAAACAAAATGTCAGGAAGTTGAGGAGGAATCAGCAAGAAAATGGAGGACTAGTTAGTGAGTAAAGAGGAAAATCAAGAGATTATAGGGTGAAGAAATTATTCCAAAAATTATAGGGTTAATTGTGTCAACTGATGTTTCTAGATCCAAGAAAAAAAATGAAGATTGAGAATCATTTATTGACTAAAACCATCGAAGAGGGTAGCTTCCAAGCTACCACCAAAGGAGTGAACTCAAGGGCCTCAGAGTTGTCTTTGTATATTCCTGGTAATTCCCATGGCTCTTCATCCTCCACAGCTCTTACAGGCTCACCTATGCAGTCTGTTCCATTCACCATGCCCCTTATCTCATTCACGCCAGTCACTGCACAGAGTCCAGAGTTCCCCAGTTACCATACATCTGCAGATCATTATTCCTCTCCGTACATCTACATTTCCCTCCTTTGTCCACTGTCTGAGTTTACCCACCTCTTTTTTACAAATCTCTTATATCCCTAACACCTTTATTGAATGACCCTTTAACTTTCTTTCTAGAGCAATTAGGACTAAAATCCATCTCACCTTTGAGAGCCCACTTCCTTGCTGCTGTTTTAACAGGTGGCTTTTTTCTTTCTAGAGACACAATAGTGTTACCAGACTAAAGGAGTCTGTTTGTCCACATGCATCAAAGCCCAATAAAACAGGAACAGCAGTTTGCAGCAAAGACAGTAGAGGGTTATTAAGGACCACACCCAGAGACACCTGAGCTAGTGCTCTAAAACGGCTCCCCATGGCTTCAGGGCAACGATGGGTTATATAGGGGGAAAATCATTAGTCATGGTGACTAAGGGAGTTGGGGTCCTGGGCTCTGCCCCATCGGTTGGGGCCCGAGTAGGGAGTAGTTGGTCGCATCAGATTCTGATGTCAGCCATGGCCTCCTTCTGTCTGATTTCATGAGGTAGGATCTGTAGGGTCTTTCTGCTTTCATGGGCCTGGGGCTGAAACACATCTGAGGTCAAGATGCTAAACTCTGGACCTAAACTCTGTCCTCTTGATCAACAGACCTGAGGCTTTTTCTTAAGAAAGTTTGATGCTGACCAGAACCTGATGGCCTAAGGCAGTTGTTCTCAACCTTCCTAAAGCCGCGACCCTTTAATACAGTTCCTCATGTTGTGGTGACCCCCAATTTCATTGTTACAAATTGAACATAATTAAAGCATAGTGATTAATCACAAAAACAATATGTAATTATATACATTTGGGCCTTGACTTACGAGTTTAATTCGTTCCATGACGGAGCTCGTAACTCAAATTACTAGTATGTCAAATCTTAAAGTGAACAAGTGAGACACGTGATGCTGGGCTGATGTTGTGGCGTTCACTGTGACGTTTGCTGCGCCAACTAGCGGTGGGGTATCTGAAGCTGGCTTGTAACCCAAATTTTAGCTCGCAACTCAAAGCAAAAAATCAGCCGAGAGAAGGCTCGTATCTCGAAAAAGTCAATAGTCGGGACACTCGTAAGTCAAGGCCCCATTGTATGTGTTTTCCGTTGGTCTTAGGCGACCCCTGTGAAAGGGTCGTTCGACCCCCAAAGGGGTCGTGACCCACAGGTTGAGAACTGCTGGCCTAAGGGCTTAATGGTAAAGGAGGGGGTGAGCAGTTAGTGCAAAGGTGGGGGATCTGGTTGAAAGAGGCAAGTGAGTCACGGTGCTATTAGACTGGACAAAGCTGGCTGGAACAAAGAGTTCCTGTGTGCAGTTACAATAGGCATCTTCCTTGCGTCTTCCAGACCATTTTCTTTCTCTTCTCCCTAAAAATCCCCATGCCCTCAGATTATTCCATCTGCCGCCATTCCTGGTTTTTAATTTACAGACCCTAGGATCCTTTCATCCTGTTCCTAGAGGTACATCATGCACCATGTGTTTGCTAATAATAAAGTAATTGGCTTGCCGAGTTTGGGCGAGTATTAGTGTACAGCCTGGCTTCAATGTAGTTTACAATAGCATGGACAGTCTTTTGAGACCAATGTTTTTGAAACATTAGTAAATATGGAAGATGACAAACACATTAGTCAAGCTCCTGCTGCACTGACCTGTTCCTTAAAAAATTTGCATGCATTTTAAGGGTGTAAGTAGTTGAAAGGAGAACTGAGACCTGTGTCAGATATGCTGATCAAGTGATGACATGGAGGAAAATGGCAGCTCACCCTTTGTGCACCAGTGAGAGTAAAGGCACCGTGCAGCTTTCTGAGGCAGATGGGATGTGAACAACTAATCAATCAGGTTGTGAAACAGTGAAGAACAACTTATTTCAATGCATATGGTGTTGGATCTTAGACAAGATAGTATTGGGAGTAAAAACAGATTAGGCAGCATCAGAAGGACAATTTACCCATGAGTAATCTACATAACACTGTTTAAATCCCTTTCATGGCACCAACTCAGAAATTCAGTAAATAAATAAGGGCACATGAGGAGCCTGGAGATCTCGTGGAGCTGTACGTGAAAGAGACCAGAGTGAAATTGTATCACCACAAGCATTCTGTGATCATTCTTATAACTCTTTCTCTGTTGTGCTCTAAGCAGATTAGAAGACTGCAATTGCTTTATAGACTTCTTATAAGAAGCATTAGCAGAAGAAATGCAAATTGTTATAATGGACACATTTGCATCAGTGTTTGTGAATCTGTTTTATGCTTGGAACATCTGCTCTTTGGTCATCTCTTGTTCACAGAGTGATAAAAAGTGGACCATTGCATAAAACTACATACAACTTAAGTATAAAAGTAGATTTTAGAAAAGCAATCAAGCATGGCTTGATATAAATTTAATATTTGGCAAGTAAAGATGTGGGGCAAATAACAAGCAAAATTTGATATTCTTAAGTAATTTTAAGTTGTCTTTTATTAACATTGTAAAATTTTAAGTGGGGCAAAAATTTTTTTCTTTGCTTTTTTTTTTTTTAAATAAAGGCATTTTTAGTAGAATATATGCTACAAAATCAAGTTGTTTAAGTCTCAGCAGAGTTTTCCTGGGAGTTTGTTTAATCTTTAGTTTAATGCAGAACAATTTGATCTGAGTTTGGGACTATTTTTTGGTTGGGTAAATGGAGAACAGGGATGGAAATTTATTTTCCCTTGGTAAAAACAGGAAAGGATGCATCTCATGCATTTCTTCTCATATTCTGCAAAGAGACCTAGGTCAACACTGTGTTGATTATGTCACTTGAGTTGGTGGTAATTTCTTTCTGCCTTCACAGATTGGTTTTATGTTTATTGTGTTCATCAGCTGTGGAACACTGTATTAAAGCTAAAGGCATTATATTAGGTAAAAAGAGGTAAAAGCATTAAATAGGTAAAAAGACCCTGCCTTCAACATGCCCTGAGTTCAAGGTAGTCACAGTTCCTGGAGAGAGAGGGCACCACACGAAACTACTTCAAGATGTGTGGCTCAGTGGTTGAGCATTGACCCATGAACCAAGGTCACCATTTCGTTTCCCATTCAGGACCCTTGCCCAGGTTGCAGGTCCAATCCCCAGTAGGGGGCATGTAGGAGACAGCTGATAGATGTTTCTCTCCCTTTGATTTTTCTCTCTATCCCTCTTCTTTCCTCTCTCTCTAAAATGAATAAAAACATTGACAATAAAGATGAAATAAAATATTATAGTGCAAGATGCATGAGATCAGTTCTGCAAAACAGTCATTTGTTCTGTGCCCAGAATCTAAAGATTTTTCTCCAGTAAACATGCCACCAACTTGTACCCAGTCACATTTCACTTTTAGCTGCCTATGGTTTGCAAGGTTGCCATGAGCATGTGTTAGGTCAGGTGTTCCCGTGGTGAGATACTTTTGAATGCCACCTCTGAGCAGTTCTTACTAAATCTAAGGCTTCTGACAGTAGACATTGAGTGTCACGCCATGAAGCCTGCTCTTGGCATCCTGCGTGTGTGCGTGCTATTTGCCAGGCCTGTACTTAGCAAAACCAATTTGAAATACCTACAGGTGGGTGTGTACCCTGAGGGACTTTCCTTTAATAGGAGGAAAGTTAAGGTTGTAAGGTATCTGTGCAAGGTCAATAAAAGACCCTAGGAAGGCCTTGTTGCTCATATAAGTACTTTCGAGGTGGAGAGCAATAGCTACAGTTTTGGCCCAGTAGTTAAATTTCATTATCCTTCAGTTGTTAATTCTGATAAATATGTATGTTGTATTCAGGGGACATGCTGGAACAGGATTTAGGACAGTTTTTACTAAAGACTCAAGTGGATCCAGGAAAATTAATATATGGTTGTTATCTGTGTTAAACATATATATTCTATATACTCATTATCCCTTTTTAATAGTTATCATGATTGTATTTTGTTTCATCTTCCATTTTCTTTTTTATTCTTTGTGAAGTATTTTACAGCAGTTCCCAGACATCAAGTCATTTTAGCTCCATTTGCCTGAAGATGCATCTGTATATCACAATGTAAAAATATTATGATTTTATTCAAGTGCTGAGACACAGCAGTCTGGAAGCTGCGGGACACCGTCCAGACTAGACGACCCATTCTCCTGCCTGTGAGAGGAAATGCACACTGAGAAACCCATAGAGCAACAGTGTTCACAGAGAAAACCAGGGGATGACAGAGCGGGGCGTGGGGATCAGAGAAATGTTCGATCTCAATCAGGAGCAAGGAAACTCAGAATATGATGAGGCGGAGGGTGGGTGGTTAGATCGTTTATATCCAAGGAGATGGAGCAATGAAACAGGAATAAGAGGGGCAGTGGGCCTTGGGCAGCGTGGCCAGTGGTTTTGTGGCCTTTGGTTTGGTTGATGGTGGTCCCAGCTCTCTGTGCTGCGTGGCAGAGAGAATCAAAGGAGACAGACGAGAGACTTGGTTTTGGGGAATATATGAGTGGTTTTTTGAAACAAGACTTTATGTCAGGATAAAAATTAAGGATAGGGTTGTGTTAGAGATTATTCTGAGTTTTTAAAAATACGATCTCAAATTTGCATTAAATTATACCCTGTTCTGCTCCTCCAAGTTTTAAATAGCTTCCCATTGTAGTTAGGATTAAAATATCTATTTTTTGTAACATGACCTCGCAGGCCTCTGTGAGCTGGCTCTCCCCCTCCCCTCCCTTTCCCCGCCTTCTCCTCACTTGCCCTCTACTTTACATGCCCAGGAAGGACTTCCTGAGAACTGAGAGCGAGGCAGGTGAGTAGAGACATGAAGGCCATAGGGAGCAAACCATGTAGACCTGGAAGAAGAAAGTGACAGGGGGAACGGGATGACCAGAGGCCCGAGGCAGATGTGTTCATGGTGTGTTCACAATAGGGGCCTGTATAACGAGCAGAGTGAGACAGGGCATAGTAGGAGAGAAACCCAGAAAATTACAGCGGCAGACGGTATAGCGTCTTCCAGGTAATTGTGAGGAGTTGGGCTTCTATGCCAAATGAGATAGGAAGCATTTGGATTGGAGCATTGAGGCGCGAGGAGAGCTGGATTGGCCTTACATTTTAAGAGCATCCCCCTGGCTGGTATGCTGAGAGCCCCTGACAAGGGCAAGGACTGAGGCAAAGGAAAGTGTAGCAGTGGGGGTGGGGAGAAGTAGTGGGCCTCCATGTTTTGAAGACTGAACCAACCAGGTTTTCTGATGGCTTGGATGAGAGGCATGAGCAAAATAAGAGAGTGAAAATGACACAAGGTTTTAAACACGCCCAACCAAAGGTTGATGTTCTTACCATGCCAGGACCTGTGCAATGCCTGTGCATGGTTGGATGGAATAAAAACTTAAAGAATGTATTTGAATTGAATCTGCCTTCAGTCTTTTTGTCCTAGCCTTGCCTTTGTTCTCTGTTGCTGGAGTGGTGCTTGAATGTTGGGATGAAAAATGTTTACACTGAAACCTTGTCCACGGACCATCAATTTCCAGGCCTAAGTTGCTTTGTCTCATATCTTCAGAGTCTTTTTGTTAGTAACCTCTGCCCATCTCTGCTCTGTACTGAGCTAAATTGACAAGTCATTCTTTTGTACATTTTGTTTTAACAAAAAGCCTTGTCTATATTTTAGATTTTTGAAAAACATTTAAAAAGCAGATTCACCAATCTTTAAAGAAATACAAAGGCAAAGTACTTTTCCAGGAAGGGGTTTTAGCAATAATTTTATATGATGTATTTAGAAAATGTTGATAAGTAGCTCCTTTGTTATATGATTGAGTCACTATTTTTTATCAGCCAAATGGGGTATTTATTGAATACCAATATTAGGGACTCTGTACCATGTGTTATCTTTGCCAATCTGCTTTCTTGTATTATTAATATCAGGCTACTTTGTAGGGAACAATGGCATATTTTATCTGCCAAACAACTGTAACTTCACATGTTTTCCTGGATTTTATTAGGCTTATTATGTAAGTTGGCTTCCAAGTTCAAAGGGACAGATCTATCTTGGTGAAATGCTACTTTTTACATTCTTTTGCTATATTTTATAATAGTTTTGTTTCTCACTTTGGTTTATTTTTTTTTATACCCCAGTCAGAACATGAAGTTCTTCCAGTCATACACTATGTTTATTAGTTATGTTTACATCATCACGTACCCACTCCTAGGCACGAAGATGCCAAGTTCCTGATTATAGATAGAATTCAATTAAATACATTGTTTTTTTTATTAAATATATATTTTTTCAGAATTGCTTCTTTGAAAACCATTGGTTATAGTGATTTATTTAAAATTCTGATACCTATCTGGGGTGAATAATTGAGAAACATTTTAGATTAAAATTGCAGAGACATGAGATGAATTTTGCCCATTTTGTCATATTCAAGGCAGTATCTAACATGATTACCCTAAAAGAAAGAGAGCATAAGATAATCCTAATTAGATGGTATAAAAATGTCAACCCGAGATGATACAAATTATTTTTTCCTGAAGCATAACTAATATCCCAAAGCAAAAATACAGTTCATTCTTATTTAAAATCCCATTAGAATTATTGCATATGAAATCTCAATGATTATAATTGGCATAAATTTCTACTTGATAAAGGTACTACTATATTATATTCTACAGCAGTGATGGCGAACCTATGACACGCATGTCAGAGGTGACACGCAAACTCATTTTTTTGGTTGATTTTTCTTTGTTAAATGGCATTTAAATATATAAAATAAATATCAAAAATATAAGTCTTTGTTTTACTATGGTTGCAAATATCAAAAAATTTCTATATGTGACATGGCACCAGAGTTAAGTTAGGGTTTTTCAAAATGCTGACACGCCGAGCTCAAAAGGTTCGCCATCACTGTTCTACAGTATCAGAAAATGTAAATAAACCCAATGGGTAGAATATAGTATAAAGTAAATATATAATCTAGGAAATACAATTTCATAGATGCAAGGGTTTTTCAAGAGTACACTGTATGGTTCATTCTCCTTATTTTATTGGTAAGAAATAGGTGGCTCAGAGTATTGAGCAACTTAATCTCTTATAATTACTTGATATCAAAGTTAAGAGAAGTTCACTCTTCTAATAATTGGATTTTATAATTGATACCAAATTGTGCTTTACTATATATTGTTATATTTCACTATCTCAGGTTAACTCATAATATTTAAGGCAAGAACTATATTTTACTCTACTCTCCAGTTTACTGTGAGAATTGATTAAAAGCAATCACAGGGATATCCAAGTAGAATCCAAAGACACTTTCACTGGAATAATTGAATTCTGAGGGGAAGTTATTTGTAGACTATTTTGTAAGGAGTACATTATATGGAGACTTCTCTTTTCAGCAGTATGATTGAGATCTTTGTAGATCCTTCCATGAAAAAATTTAAAATGTTGGATAAAACACTTAGCAATTGCTTTGATGAAGTTGCAAAAAGTTATGATTACAGGAAGCCAAAAACAAAACAAAACAAAGAAAACATTTTGAAGGAAGTACTTCTAAAGTCAGTTTTCACTTTGAGGGTTTTGTCAAGTCCAAGGAAACTTGCAAGGCACATGAGAACAAGAGCAAAGCCCAGAACTTAGCCAACCTGGGGAGTCTAGTACCAGGAACCCCCAAACTCCACATAGAGTATATGGGCCATCTATAAATACCACTCCTTTCCCATAACCACCTCGAAGGCACTAAAAAAATGGGTAAGCTTGGCACAGGCCAAAGGGAGGAAAGATCTCTAGAGTTTTATTGCCAAAGTATATATCCTTTGGGTGATACGAGAAAATTTCGAAGTGAGAATTTAGTTTAAAATGGGTTCTGGGTTGGTAGTTTCTTTATATGGATAAGCAGAAGCTATTGCTAATGTTTTCTGGTGGAAACTACCTTTAAATCAGGCCTCAAATAATTGCTACATATACATTTCTAAGTAATGTGAGTTTATAAAACACACGTGCATGCACACACCGTACACAACACATAGGAAAAAAGGTTTCAGGCACAAGATTCAGCAGAAAGGAGAGACGAAAAATCAGATCAGCAAAGACTTCTAATATTGCAATATTACACATATAATACAGGCTTACTAGTATTTTAAAATATTATTTTCATTAATAAACTTTTGCCATAATGGTCTCTGCCTTTTATATCTTTTTCTTGCCATATTACAGTGTGTATATATTTTTAATGGCCATGTCATATTTTTTTATAATGTGTTTGTGTGTATGTTTGTATCAATTATATATGTGTGTGCATAAAACCAATTTCCTATTGCTTTGCAATTTAAGTGAATTTTTTTAGTTTAATATATTTTTCTGTGATGAATATCCTTGAAAATCTTAAATTTACCCATGATATTATTTTTTACTGAAGATGGGAGGAAATTCCTAGAACTGGAATTTTGGGCTCCAGTAATGTGTAAATGTGCTTTATACCAATTATGACTGATAAAATGGAAAGTAAAAATTTCGACAATAAGCACATGTCAGCAAAATGTGGAGCAGATATTATTGGAAAAATTCACTAGTTTGTGCTTTGGTGTGTGGCTGACATTGAACTTACTGCATTTAATGAAGGACAGAGGTCAAGGCAAACAGAGAAGACTCGTCTTTTTTAAGGTTGTTGACATATTTCAATTGCAGATGAATGAGAGGGTTGTATTTTTTTTTTATCACTAGTACTCCATTGGGGTGAAAAAATAGGTTGGCCATTGGAGATCTGCAAGGGATGGCCAGTTTAAATAGAATGTAAAATACTGATTATTTTTATCAATTATTTGCTGAACATAGGGTATGCATAATCCTGTATTATGCTCTATTTATATAGAAACAGAGAAAAATACATCTGCCAGCTGTAATTTTGAGAGTTGATCATATCATGGCTCATGGTTAGCTGGCTTAGGAGACCAATTTTAATTCTGTGAGAATATTGCAGGAGTTTTTGCCTAAAGTGCCTGGAAAGTTCACTATTGCTGATTAAACCTAAACAGTGACCGTGGGTTTTCTAGTCGTTACTTAAAGCCACCTGTGCCTCGGTAATGCACATGCTTCCAATGAGCCCTGGAGGGATGCTGTTTCTGTTTGGATGCCAGCGCTGATTATCTGTGTCTGTAAGCTAACTGCTGCCATGTTCTGCAATTTGTATTTGGACTCTACATTTGTACTTAAAGAATCCTTCATCTCTCCCTCTTCTCATAGTCATTTTTGGCTTATTATACTTTTTACCTGTCATATTGTCATATCAGTCCCTTCAAAATAACATCTTTCCAACTTGGTGAGTGTGAAGAGAGTGACAGCATTTAACACTACCATTTCTTTCTATGAACTAGTGTATTTATGCCCTATTCATTCCCAGTGGCCCGGGCTCCAACATAGACCATTTCACAGGCAAAATAAGATTGATGGGCTCAATCTGTTTTCAGGTTGATGCTTATCCGCATCATAAATCTACCACTCAGCTGGCAAGCCATCATCGAAAGACCCCTGACCAGGCAAACATACGTGCTAGGTCAACACTGAGAAGGGCTTATCTGATCAGAGAGAGGCACTGCATTCTGTCATCCTTCCTATCACTCTTGCTTTATTTTAACAAGAACCACTGAGCAAACAGTAAAACCTTCTGCAACCTGAAACTTGAGTGAGGAGGGAAACCTTACTGTCTGTTTTAATCATAGGTGATGAACCAGCAGATACTTGGTTGAAAGAGAACAGATCATTTCCCAGTTGTGCCAATTCCCAAATGCATCCGCTCTCACCTGTTATAGCTGGTAGTGCTTCCTCAGGAGGCAGACCTGGGGCTGCTGGGAAAGGGAGAACAAAATACACAGCGTGGGCAAAAGTAGGTTTATAGTTGTGAGTACAAGAAACACTGTTTATTCTCGTATTATTATTCACTTATTAATTGTGTTATTTTCCATGGGAACAGCTGTAAACCTACTTTTACCCCACCTTGTACTTCCTCTGTGTGCTGTCCATCAGCCCCCCACCCCCCACCTTCCCAGATTTCTTTTTTAAACAATTAGTTATTTAGAATAACAGCAGTGAGCATTAGGGGGCAGCCTCTTTGGAAAACAATCTGGCAGTTGCTCAAAATGTTAAACATAGTGTTATCAGATGGCCCAACAATTCAAATTCTAGGTCTATGCTGAAGAGAACTGGAAACATACATGCACACAAAACTCGTACATGGATGTTTAGATTAGCATTGTTTATAATAGCCAAAGGGTGGAAATACCCAAATGTTCATCAGTAGATGTGGTATATACATACTTTAAAATATTACCTGGCCCTAAAAAGAAGTGAAGTCTGATTTATGCTACCACTTGGATGAACTTGGAAAACATGCTAAGTGAAAGAAACCAGACACATGATACATAAGGTAGGGGACTCCAGCTTACACACATGAGAATCTCTGAGCCAGTTATATCTGACTAGCCACTAAGCATATTGAATAGATTCAAGAAAATTAAAACTAGGGAATGGGTTACAGAGTGGAAGGAAAAGAAAGAATCAATGCATCTCCTTATGTAGCCTTAGAACAAAACGAGTTGAAGGTTAATGTCACCAGGATAGGAATGCTCCTCAAAGATGGTCAATTCAAGCTCCCTTGTGTCTCCGGGATCCCCATTTAAAGGCACGCAGTGACTGGATCCTTTGGTAATTGGCTCAGTCTTACGTTTGCTCTTCCTAGAGAGCACGCCACTTCAAACTCCATTGCAGAAAGCCAGTGCTGTTACTAGTGGAGCCTTTTTTGACTTATGCTCATGGAAGACTCCAGGTGAGCACATTTTACTGGTGGTTCAGGATGGACTCTTATTAACCTTAAAATGTGTTGCTTCATTTTTGTTGTGGTTGCTCCTTGTCATTCTGTACTCCAAAACCTCTTACAAGTTATTGCTAGGAAGATAATTAAGAAATTGATTTTTTCTGTTTTGTTTTTTAAACTGAGAGACCATCCCAAAGTAATAGATTATTATAAAATTCACTTGCTATATAGGAGCTAGAATATGTTCAATTCTTGAACAACAAAAGAATATGATTTTTCTTTCTTTATAAAAAATATTTCATGGTCTTTTACCAAAAATCCAGAAGCAATGGTCTTACTTGAAGCAAAACTCAGGTGAAGTATGTCTTTCCTAGCAGTCTGCTCAAATCAAATTTCTAACAGATACAAGACACTGCACATACATATAATATATTGTTCTTCATACTTCAAGCCACGCACTGTTTGTCCTTCTCACAATAGCTTACCATTAGGCAGTCCCTAATTTAGACTGCCTCCCTTTCTCTGCTTATACCTCTAGAGCAGTGGTTCTCAACCTTCCTAATGCTGCGACCCTTTAATACAGTTCCTCATGTTGTGGTGACCCCCAACCATAAAATTATTTTCGTTGCTACTTCATAACTGTAATTTTGCTACTGTTATGAATCTGATATGCAGGATGTATTTTCATTGTTACAAATTGAACATAATTAAAGCATAGTGATTAATCACAAAAACAATATGTAATTATATATGTGTTTTCTGATGGTCTTAGGCGACCCCTGTGAAAGGGTCATTCGACCCCCAAAGGGGTCGCGACCCACAGGTTGAGAACTGCTGCTCTAGAGAGAACCCATAGGAATGCCCCCTTCTTCCTCTGGGCTACAATCCTTAGAATTTCCCCTCCCTTCTTCCCTCCCTTCCTTCCTTCCCTTCCTTATCTCCCTCCCTCCCTCCCTC
>NW_005371949.1:399173-462873 GCF_000412655.1 Myotis brandtii | reverse complement strand
CTCCCTCCCCTCCCTCCCTTTCCTCCCTCCCCTCCCTCCTTCCCCTCCCTTCCTTCCTTCTTCTTTCCTCAGTCTTACCCTACTCCCAAATTCTTTAAGCAGGAAACATCAAACTTACTGCCCTCTGGCCACTATGCCATTTCTAATTCAGGGGAGGGCTACCTGTGGTTGCAACTATAGGGAAAGGCAAGGAAGGCTATAATTCAAGGTATGTCCCTCTCTAACTGCAGCCTTCCATTTTCTTCACATTTTCTCTCCTCTGATTCCAGCCATAAATACTCTTTGATCTTATAGAGACCCCAAGTGTCAGCTTCTATCATTTTCTTCAAACCCTTTCCAAGCCTAATTTGTTTTCTCACCACCAAGCTTTGACCCATCTATGGTTAATCACTTTAATTTCTTTCTCACTAGAACCTTCAACACTTTTTATCCCTTGTTTTCACCCCTTCTAGGTGGTAAATCCTTAACCCTGGCTCTCAAAGTCCTTTCTTCTTCACTCTTATTTCTGCTCTAGAATATCCTACAGCTATATGGCATTGCTATAAATTTCAGTTATTGTATCTCACCTGTGCCCTTAGCAATCTAAAAGGATTGTCAAGGAATCCTTAATAGTTTTTCTCCCCCTCCTTTCAAAGATTAGTTCAGTTCATCACCTCTCACCTTAAGCCTCTATGCCACTAAGTTAATTAAGCCTGAATTTACATAACCAACTGCTATAGTTAGTGTTGATTCCATAGAAAATGCATTTTATGTTAAAGTCACCATAACACCAGGGTTTATTCCTCCCTATCTATAATAATAAAAGGATAATATGCTAATTAGACTGGATGTCCTTCCAGATGACTTTCTAGACGAAGCTGCGGCAGCAGGGGCCAAGGCAGAGGTGGCGGGGGCCAAGCCCCTTGCATGAATTTTGTGCATTGGGCCTCTAGTTTTAGAATATTCCTGTATCACCCGTCATCTATGTCATTTTATTCTACTTGTGAGTTTCTTGGGAACCTAAAATGACATTAAGTATGCATATTTGGGGGGAAATTGTTTGAATACTGAACATACCATGTGTATGACCTTGATCAAGATACTTTGCTCCCAACACCCTCAATGAGCCTCCATTTCTTCATCTCTGTGATAGGTAAGGGTATTACAAGGGTATTTTTAAGGGTAAGTGAGACATTTTATGTAAAATGTCTAGCACAGTAGCAGTTTCCTTGTAGATGAGTAATAAATGAATCTGCTTTCCCCTTCCTGACCTTCTCTCTACATATCCTGTGTAGTACTTGACACATCTTAGTTATCTACAGTACAACATTAAAGCTGGCTACCCAGGAATAAAATGTAATTGGGCAATGAAATATAGGCAAGACATTTACTTTTCTAATGGTTTAGATAAATCATTTGTTTCTATTTGGGAAATTTTCTACAAATAATGTCTTAATCAATACACTTTTTCAGGACTTTATGAAACTTGGATTCCTTACTGAACATACTTTATGTAAAACATAACTGCTGTTTGTTCCTCATTGCTTTGTACTATGAATTCACTTGGACTAAAAGAGACATTATCATTTTTTGTTCATTTGTTCATTTATATAGTCATTCAACAAATACTTACTGAGTATTCATTACATGCCAGAAACTATTCTCATCCATTAACAAATTAGCATTATTGTTAATAATTACACATTTGGTGCCTGACCGTGGTGGCTCGGTGGTTGAGTGTCAACCTATGAACCAGCAGGTCATGGTTCAATTCCTGGTCAGGACACATGCGAGGGTTGCAGGTTCAATCCTCACTTGGGGGCATGCAGGAGGCAGCCAATCAATGATTCTCTCTCATCATTGAAGTTTCTGTCTCCCTCTCCCTCTCCCTTCCTCCCTGAAATCAAGAAAAACATACTAAAAAAATAATTACACACTTGGTGAGAGTTGAGTCAAGATGATCCTTTCCTTGAAGGGGCTTGTTGCCTGGATTTCCGCCCCCCACCCCCCAAAAGCACCTTATTCATGAGCAATAGAATGTCCTCACCAATCCCAAATTGCTTGACTTGACTGTGATTGTGAGTTATTTGAGTGTAAGGAAAATTACTTTACCTTCGTTTTCTTCCTAATTGAGTACCAAACCCCAAGCTCATATATAGTCCCTTGTTACAAGTTTGTTGGTAGTGCTAGTAGAAGCAGCAACAGCATTAAATCATAATGATAATTTGTGCTTTAAAAATGGGCATTTGCCAAAGAGCTTGATCTAGAAGAACCCCTCTGGCAAGGTGAGGGCTGTGAATTCAGGGAATTCTTCGACCATTCAGCTGGCTCTTAGGGCCAATTAAAGTCCGTATTTATTGATGCAATCAGCAATTCCATATTTATTGTACTGAATGCATGTTTATAATCCTTAGAAAGTATTTATGAAGCAAAGTGTTTGCTGCAAAAACATTTCCCTTCACAGTGGTTCTGTATGGAAAGGCCAAGTTAGATTGAGATTCTGCGGCTCAGCAGACGGGACCTCACATTCTCTAGTTCTCATCTCAGTGTTTGGCACAAAGCATTCACCACTGGAACACCAATACATTTAATAATGATTATTTTTAATTAAAGTGCAAGAGTGGATAAAGACTAATTTATTCCATTGTGCTGTGTTCTCTGCAGTTTTCTAAGCTTTTCGCTACAATAATACTGCCCCCAAAATAAGGCAGACAGTTTAATTAGTCTCATTAAAGGCTTGTATATAGACTTGTATAATGTTTCCTACAGTAGCAAGAATAACATTTTTTTTGAATTTGGAGTTTTTGTATTTTAGTTTATGTTCCAGTGATGGTGTTTCTGTGTGTGTGTGTGTGTGTGTGTGTGTTTCTGATCAGTAAGTCCTTGACTGCTTGGTAATTCTCAAGGGGAAATTAGACCACCATTTATTTGAGATGCATTAGGTGTCAGACACTGTCCTGAATGCCCTTGAGTATATTATCTTACTTAAACATCACCAAAGTCTTTGAAAGAGTTTACTGCAATCTATATTTTATAAATAGAAAAGCTGAGGCTCAGAGGATTGAAATAATTTTATCACACTTATACTAGTAAGTAGCTGATGTGGGGTCTGGCACAGATCTTTTTGATTCTTCCCACTGTGCCATCGTTCTCTCAGTGAGAACATGCGTTTCCCTTTTTTTTGCGGTTTTGGTTTCTTATTTCTGTTCTACTAAAATGACTATGTTATAAATGCCATCAAATTCTAGTTGGGAGAATCAAGGAATAAATGAGTTTGGGAGTTCATTATCTATAAGGAAATGTGTTCTAAATGAAGGACTAACTGTGAACTCTAAGAGGCTGTCATCTCCATAGTCACTGGGTGGCCTGGGTGCCTCTTGCCAATCATCTGAGGGAGCCTGTCACACCCTGTCCTCATTGTCAGAAACAGGAAATGTGGTTGGGGCGTTTCTGCCCCTCCTTTCTGCAGCACACATCTTCTCCTTGGAATGCTATTGTCAGTTTCCCTTCTCCCCAGCCATCCATCATCATTCACCGTTTTCTCTGGTGCCTATCACCTGGCCTCACCAGCCCAGATAGACTGTAGCTTAATGAATGGCGGGAAGGAGATGCTCTGGGCCGTCCTGTGCTCTTCTCAGGATGGGACAACGTGCTCCCTAGGACTGTTCGTAGCAGCAGCTCCTTGGTTGCTTGATTACGGGAAGGCGTGTAAGGACTGGCCAGCCTGGTTGCTCGCCCAGATGTTAGTAGCTTAATGAATGGCGGGAAGGAGATGCTCTGGGCCATCCTGTGCTCTTCTCAGGATTGGACAACGTGCTCCCTAGGACTGTTCATAGCAGCAGCTCCTTGGTTGCTTGATTACCGGAAGGCGTGTAAGGACTGGAGCCTGGTTGCCGGCTAGGATAAATCTCAGAGCACAGAGAGTCACAGGCTGAATGGTCTTTGGCCACAGCCTTTACCTTTGGTTGTGAAGCTCTGTTTTCAAGAATATTTCCCCTGGGCCAGTGTTGTTTATTGGTGATTTAGTAAGCCAGGTGAAAACTTGTGGTCTGTAAGGAGGAAATCACAGAGAATACAGTGTGGATGGCCCTTGGTAGCAGGACTGGAGTAACAAAGAAGTTCTTGTATGTGGAATTGCTCTTCAGCTTCAAGTCTCTCTCCTTTTTTTTTTTCCCCTTCATATTTCTGCCCAAGCTTTCAGTAATCCTGTGTCTATAGCTAACAGGGATTTAGAATAAATGACTGGAGGTGGGTAAATCAGGTCTGTATTTAATTATTGAATACCAAAAATCACAGAACATCAGAATTTTTAAAAGCCTTTGGAGATCATGTAGTCTTTAAAAAGATATGCTCACATCTAGTAGATTTAAGCATTATTTTTTGTGTGCATTCATTTATTCCATAGTAAGTTATTTATGTTGTCCCTGGAGTGCAGAATATAACCAGGTTTCTTCTATACAACCACCCCATTTCCTTGGTGACTCAATTGTGTCTAGATTTTATGATCTTAGAAGGGGAAGTGTTGATAAAAGAGGCATATTGACTGCTCCTTTTTTTCTGTCTGTGACTATCCGGGGACCTCTGAGGAGGGTTTTTATGAAAGAGTAGTGTTTGTGCTGGTCTTGATGCTCTCCTTTAACTCAGCAGAACTGTCATATCACTGATGCAAAGATAGTACAATAAGATGGATTTCTTTCTAGTGAGAAAAAAATAGCTCATGCTTTAGACTTACGCGCTGAAAATGCCATTATATTTTCTGTTTTCCTTAAGACAGACCTTGCTCTGATTAGTTGGTGGAAACAACTAATCCAAGTGGGATTTGTCTAGACTCTGGTGCCCCTGGGAACTCTTGAGGATCTGGGCTATGGATTTCTGAAGCTTCACATGTTTTTATCAGTCTATTTCCAAGATGCCTCAGAGACCGTTGAGATAGATAATAAATCAGGTGAGATTAAGCTGGGTTTGGAATCAGGCAAAGAACTATAATTAGAAAGAAAATGTTTAACTTAGGAAAAAGAAGGGAAACATTGTAACTGCAGATTGTGAAGGTTTTGAGAAGTCCATTTTGTGGCATGTATCTTTCCTGTCAGATTCCTGACACTCTTAAGAAATAACATAAGATAGGTGAAAGATGAACATTACTTTTATATTGATACAGGCCAGATAGAGAGTCGAGTGAGAGTTCTAAATGAACATCAACATTAAACTGATTTGCGCACCCCCTCACAGAAGGTGCTGGACCACTCGTCCTTCTCTGACAGGGCAGAACCTTTATTTCTCAACTTAGCAAGACCACACTTATTATCTATGTGCATCCGGTTTCTAAACCGGAGTAAGGGGGTTGCTGAAGCAACTATGCCCAGCCTTTTCTTCTCAATTTAAACAGAGGAGTTAGTTCACTTTCCCTGGAGTGGGTTAAAGATGGAGAGAGGTCAGGGGTTACATTCATCAAGCTTCATTTTAATGGAAAGAAATATGAGCATTGGAGGTGGAAGGAGAGCATTTCTCCCAACATCCTAAAATATGCATTGTTTTCACATCCTAAACTCTCTGAAATTAGGATATATCTGTAATCAATGGCATCGTAATGGCTGTCCAGCCGAAGACAATCATAATGACTTGTTTTTGCCTCAGTGTGTAGGAGTTGAGTGACTATTCCTCATACTGTGACTTGGTATTTCAGATAATGAACCTCGTAAGGACCATTTGAGGAAAGAATATGATTCTTGCTTAGTACAGGGACGTTTTCTTTAGACCTGATGTTATCAAGAACATATTGATATATTAAACCTGGCAGAGTGGATATCAATCAGCAGCTTGAAATAAAGTGCTGGATACACTCCTTTAAGAAACTCACTTGATGACAATCTTTAGAAAATAAGGAAAGTGACAACTTGGAGTCATTCAGAAGAGCTGAACTCTGAGTATTCCATAGTTTTAGGAATATCTCCACCAGTTTATATTTCTTATATCTTTTTATTACATGTGTATGTGAGACTTATGGTAAACATCCACTTATTTTAAAAGGAGCTTTTCAGTAAGAAAAAATAAAGATCCTAAGTAATAAGGAAGCATTCTGTAGTTTAATTAGCAGGACATTTTTTCCCTTACTGTTAACGTAAAATAATAGCAGATCTTACAATCAGTGGGATCTTAGATTTGATGAAATACACACAGTTAAGTTCGTTTGGGTCTCTGCTCCGATCTTTACAGCCCTGGACAACTTTGTATGGCAGTTCTCTTCCCTTGAAAGTTGTCTGTGCTCTACTGTTCAAGATAGGTACTGGTGGTTAGAGAGCAAGAGCTATACCTTTGCACTTTTTCTTGAAATATACTCTATATTCTCACTGTGCTTCCATGAAAATGCTCATTCATGGTTTATTTAATGTGGAAGACTAGGCCAAGTCATTCCAAAATGTTTTGTAGATATTGAAGGCAATTGTTTTCAAAGATGGTCCTTCTTATGCCCCCATAACATTTATCTAGATATGCTTGTTTATTTCTTTGTAATATTTCTAAAAAAGTAAATCTCTATTTTTTTTTTCTGAAAGGTGGTCCTGATGACAATTTAATTGAAGGTGGAGGAACAAAATTTGTCTGCAAACCTGGAGCCAGAAATATTACTGTCATATTCCACCCGCTACTAAGGTAAGTCCAATCCTGTGTAGTCACTGAAGGTCAATATTTTCATTATTGTTGCAGATGTATGGAATGCTAATAGGTCAGTCAGCATTGAAACATCATAAAAAAAAAACTTGTTCCATTTCTTAGGGCCTCACTATCAAAGTGGTCAATAGAATAAATAATGTCAACTCCACTAAGTAGCTATTTGTTCTCAGGAGTAATACTTCATAAATACTTTAGACTTTCTCTCCTACTCTCTGTCCCTGCCCTTCTCCCTTCCCCCGTCTTTTCCTTCCTCTCCTTATGTATTTCAGGGATGGCAAACTAGGGCCCATGGGAGAGGTCTAACTGCCACATGTTTTTGTAAATACATTTTTATTGACACACGGTTCATGGTTTATTTAATGTGGAAGACTAGGCTAAGTCATTCCAAATTGTTTTCATGCTCATTCATTTATGTATTGCCCATAGCTGTTTTTGTGCTACAATTGCAGCAGTGAATATTTGCAGCAGAACCCATATGGCCCATAAAGCCTAAAATACTTACTCTCCGGCCCTTGACAGCAAAAAATTGCAGACCCGTGATCTGTCTCACTAATTTGCACTAATTACTCAGATTTCCTTTGAGAATTGGCAGGTCTCTGAACAAATATGATTTATAAAACTAAAGACATTATATCAATCAAATACATGATTTTTATATGTTGAAGGAAAACTTGATGGTGACTATTAGGGTGCTCAATTTATTGTGATATTATGATGTAAGAAAATAAGAATCCATGATAGTTCTATTTAAAAAAAAATTTTAAGCCCTAAGTACCATTAAACGAGTACTTTTTGGGATGAGGGAAGGGGGTTTGTTCAATGGATCTAAATTTTCAGTTTTGCAAGATGAAAAAGTTCTGGATCTGTTAAAACAATGTGCATATAGTTAACACTTACTGTACTGCATCCCTGAAAGACGTTAATATGGTAAATTATGAGTTTTGGCTACAATAAAAAAAGAGAACTTTTGGGACTAATATAATATCTAATATATATAATATCTAATGTAATATTAATTATATGTTTTCCTTGGTAATAACCAGTACATATTTTTGCTGTATTTTCATATAATGAGTAAGAAACCCTTGAGTTCATTAAAAGTTAGATACCTCATATCATCATGTTAACTTTCTCAGGTAACTTCTATAATACTTGAGGCATGTGGATTAATGGTTAAACAAATGCTACTGAAATGGTCAGAGATAATACTGTATGTACTTTTTAAAAACATAAGTAAGTTATTACTGGAATTATCCTACCATCTCATTAGCCAAGAATTACTAAATTGATATCATTAGAATTCACTTAATTCTCATCTTTTAACCAGTTTTTTTAAAATTGTACTGGAATACTTTACCCAATTAGGTTTAAATGCAAAAAGCACAAATAAATAAATTCAACAACAGTAACAATAAAAATCCTCACTTTTGCACAATAAAAAAGAAAAGATTTTAAAAGAAATGTTTTTTATCTTTAAAAAATTGTTTTAGTAAACATTTGAGTAAATTTATGTAATTTAATAATGACTGAATTAAGAGAATTAAGACTATTCCTCTAAATGTACTTGATTTTATATACATATGAAATAGGTAAATTACAACATAAAGAATTTCTAGATTAAGTAACAATTCTCTCATATATGGACTGACTTTGGTAATTAATTTAGTACTCACTCTCTTCTCCAATTACAATTGATTTCTACTTAGTTAATGTTGCTAATTGTTAGGAAGATGGGAAACTACCTAAATCAGTATAGGCATCTTCTAACCTAGATTGAACGCCATAATTGACTGCAGAGCTCCTTATGGCTTGGTAAATGGAAGCCTCGTGCTTACATTTGTCCCTGAGTACAAAAGAAACAGACCCTGTGGAAGTTTTTGGCAGTGTTGTTAATAGCCACTTTTCTAGAGCTTTTTTCCTCATAAACATTTTTTCCTCTTTCAATGTGAAGTTAGTTGAATGGAAAAACATACCATTTCCCACTTAATAAAATGCAATTCGGGTAAAATACTGGTAGAACTTAACGCATTACAGTTCTTGACTATTATTGTTTAGTGTTATTTGTGCCTGCTTTACTAAAGAGTTGTTTTGAGGCTGGAGAATACTCCTATTAGGTTTACTCACTTGTTTGGTCTCTACTTTCATTCAGAATTGTATTATTATTATTATTATTATTATTATTGCTGACCTCAAAGGATTGTTTGAGGCAATCCAGTGTGGCATGTGGTGAGCTCTGATGAGCTGCTATTATTATTATTATTATTATTATTATTATTTTTCAATCCTCACCTGAGGAGTGAGGATATTTTCCCAATGATTCTTTAGCGAGAGTAGAAAGGGGGGGAGGAGGGGAGAGACACATCATCTGAGACACATCAATTGGTTTCCTACCACATGTGCCCAACCTGGGGCAGGGATCTGACCTGCAACCCAGGTATGTGCCCTTGATCAGCAATTGAACCCAAGACCCTTCGGTGCGCAGGCAGGTGTTCTACTACTGAGCCACAAGGGTCAGGGTCAGAATTTTATTATTGATTAGAACTGGAGAAAGTTTTGTTGCATGATTTACAATAGTTTGTCATTCATTCATTCTCTGTGTAACTCTTAATATTATGTGGTTTGTAAGGTAAGTCAACTCTTCTCCAAGGAGGTCATCATCATAGGCTTTAAATTAGCCTTTGATTCAAAGTGCAGCCTATCTTCTCAAACCATTATAGAGTTGTAGCTGATAACTCTTGATGGGCTTATGGAACTTCAAATGACTAAGATCTTTTAGTATTTAAAATTTTTTTTTTTTTAGTTTTTATACTTCAGCACTTGCTGATTATTAGATTTAGTATTTCTTCTAAAGTTTGGAAGTTTACTTTCAGTAATGATGAGAATCAGTGTGCATTATCATACTAGTATATTTTATTTTTACTATTATCATTAGAAAATTTCCAATTTCTTCTGTAGTCATTCACTTATTTATGGTCAATAAATGAGATGTTTATGGAATACTTGCAATGTGTGTTTTCCCTTCTCTAAGTTAGATCTGTGGTCTTGTTTAGAAATAGTCACTCTTACTTTTATGGGCTTATTTAAATATGTCTAGATACCTTTTTCATCCTTTTGCTCTTTGCTTTTTTTTCCGTGCTAGTTTAAAGTGAATGTGATTTAGCAACTTATGACTTAAAAGAAGATGTAACATAGTGGGAGAGGCAGTGTAGAAGAATGGAAAGTTAGGAAAAAGCATAATATTAAATTTTAAAAAGAAAACCAGAACAAGTTATCAAAGTTCAAATGTAGGTTCCATCACTTCACTTTTACTCACTGATTATTTCTTGAACTCTGATTCTATGCCAAGTTCTGAGGAGACAAAAACATAAGATGGAATCCTTGCCTGGCTGCAGAGGTGGCAAAAAGTTAGGAAGTCGAAAACACCAATTATTGGAGAGGAGGTTGATCAGTGGGATCTCGTATACCTACTATGTGAACTGGGACAGCCTCTCTGCAAACAGCTTGACGTTATTGAGTGATCACATCCTGTCCCCAAGTAGTCCCATCCAGATGTGTTTCTGCTGCTGTGCAGTGACTAATTTTCTTTCCGTCCCAATTTTCCAAACTCTTTTTCTCATTGATGGTAATAATGAGTCTTTATTTATAACTCCATATTAAAAATAAGTTCAGAAGGAACTCATCACTAATTGACTTTTATCACAAGCCAGCACTGTTCAAACATGATGTCATTGTTTTCCTCAACTCTTTCAGTGAGCTCTCACATACTTCTCACCCGCAAGGAAGAAACCCTCCTACGTGTGTTGCAGGGCCTTCATTTTTCCTTCCCTTCCCTTCTCCTGTGTCTCGCAACACTGTACTCTGTCTTCCAGAAACTTTGGCTGTGGCTTTTCCACACTTTATTTATTTAAAAATTGCTTTTCATAATTTTTATTCAGCTGCCAGTACATTCTTTGCAGCCTGAAGGTTTTCCCTACAGAAAACTGAACCACCTGCTGAGAACACCACACTGTGGATTCCCATTATGCTGTTTTATATATGCTCAGCAGTCGTTTATACTGTCCTCACGTAAACTTATTGCACAGGCTCCTCAGATCTGGTAACCTTGCAGACTTATCCTTGTACTCTTCTCAATTAATGCCGGCCCATCACCAGGAAACGCACAGGCTGTTGGAGGCAGATATACTGACTTCCTATTTGTTCACTCCTCATTAACCCTGCTGACCCCTCCCGTGAGTTGTTTACTTAATGCTTTTCCATACCGTTTTCTCTTTTTGGTTCATAAACCAGAAAATTGTCTGAGAGTGTGAAGTTTTAGAAAGATGAAGTATAGTAGTATCCTTGCTTCAGTCTTGGTCTAAAAGGGCATTGTGTGCAATTAAACCTTTAAGCTTTGGATGATAAGATAAGGGGTCATCTGATCAATTTTTCTCCTGGTGGGTCTAAATGAAAAACAAACAAAACCATATTGAAATAAATACACTTCAGGCCACACCGGGTAGATTCTGAAATACTTGCACCAAAATATAGACCCTGGAAATGATAGAACTGATGCCTTTTTCCCACCGACCAGTTTGCTATTTTTATAGCTTTCTCATAAAACATGCACGAGGAATGATGGATTCACTCTGATAAATGGAATTTATTTTCTAGGCCTTGAATTTGGAGAACAAAAGGGAGAAATGTTAATGTTGAAATTTGAATGGCATATTTTTCTTCTTTTGTCTAGGTCTGACATGAATTTAGATTGTTAAAATAAAAATTATTATTTTTGAATAATTATATCATGGTAATTATTAACCATGATCTAAATATAACTAAGCCTTCACCAAATGAAGTACATTTTATTGAGGTATCAACCATAGTTTAACATAGTGTAACACTTTTTAATCACAACTAATATATAATAACTTTGTGGCTGCTGTTTGGGGGGAGATGGGGTGAGAATTTCTTTTTCCCTTTGTGTTTTCATTTATTTATTATTATTGTTAATCTTTATTCTCTAAAAATCTGAAAACAAAGAATATATCATGTCTTAGATTTGTTAGTACAATTTCTTCATATGGCAGAAAATGGTTGAGAACAAAATGTATTCTAGCTTCTTGTAGCATCTAACTGAAGTATTCAGAATACAATCTAATGCTTGCTCTGTCTTTTTATCTATCCATCTATCCATCTGTGCATGTATTCTGGGCCAATAAGGCAAATTAGTGAGGACAGTTACAAATGAAAGCAAAGTCATGTTTGTGTTGCTCTGTGTTGCTGTCACCATCTCTTATAGGCTTCTGGTTTCAAAGGCGGAATCATCAAAGACAGACTGGGATTTGATGCCGCCTATCATTGCTTGAGAGGCAGAAATTCCAAGTCTTTAGAGCTAGGACAAGTCAGGACCAAGGACACATGAGTTCAAGGAAGCCTTCTCACTGTGTCCTCACATGGCCTCTTCTAAGTACATAAACCCTATTGGATCAGGGTCCCACCCTTATGATCTCTTTTAACCTTAATTATCTGCTGCAGAGAATATACATTAAGTTTTGCATTTAGAACACTGTGGAAATTAATTTAGTAAATGGTTTATTTAATCACTCTTTTAGCACTGGAACCATTGTTCCAATGGAAAGGCATTTTCTGTATTGCATGGTAGAGAGGATAGACGACTGAAAGTGGGCTGGGAGTAGGGTAGGAATGATCATAGTTAAATTTTTGATGTTTTTCAGATCACTGTGAGTCTTAAGTTTTTATGTATATAAAATAAAGGAGTCGGTTGGTCTGTATTTTTCTTTTTACCTTTTGAGTTTTGTGATTCTGTGATTGGGAAATGCTTTTCTAATATTTAGGGACTCCAAAGGCTTAACATTTTAAAATTTAAATGCTCAACTGACAGTGTATTTTTTTCTTTTGCTTATTGCTTCAACTAGCTTTTAAAAGGCATTTGGCTCTTTAGGGTAATGAGCACTTTGCATAAATGAAGTGTGTTTCCTATGAGACAATTGAAGAACAGATGTTTGCAGTCTTGGGGTGACTTGGCAGAGGTAAAAGGCTGAAGACATAGTAGATGACGGTGCCATTTAAAGTTGTAAAAATGCCACTGAGGCTTACTCTGTTGAACACAACTTGAATATTGAATATCTAGACACTGAACATTTTTCACTATTATCAGCAACACTTCATTAAAATCAGACAGCAATTAAGTCTTCCTGGGTAGAACAAAAAATGAAATATTTATTGGTCATTAAGGAGTAGGCTGGCATTTAGGTCAGTTAATGACTTGAAATTTTCTTTGCAACTGGGGCTTTGGTGATGGGCAGTATCTCTGGCTGTGCGCCTTTCTTAAGGCAATCGACTGTAAGAACAAGTAATTGTAACCACATAATCAATTCATATTTGCCTTTATAAAGAGTAACTTCTAAAAGTTAATCTTGACAGATACAGGAACTGCCAGTTAGCAATAGTATGGGGTACTGTTTCAAAGTTTCTTATGGCCTGGTTGTGAATAGCTGTGAAATTAAAGTTGGGGGATCAGGAAGTAGCTGAAACCAAACCTGAGGAATGAAAGGCTCTAGCATTGATTATGCCAGTAACATAGTTATGTTTCTAAAAATGATATTCCAAACTCCATGGCCTTGTGATTAATATTTTTATTTTTGTTGTATTCATTATTGTACTTATAATTCCACATATTGACAATACTGGCAGATCAAAGACATATAAAATTCATTGTTATTATTAAGCATAATAAAAATTTATTGGCTCATGCATTTAACAAAATTTATTGAGCAATTACTTTGTGCCAAGTGTTTCCATCTAGCAACTGACAAGTCTCTGACTGCATGCAATTTAGTCTAGCAGAAAAGTCAGACAACAAAAAGTAAACCAATGCACGTGGGAAACAGTATCAGGTTTATGAAGTGTTTATGAAGAACAACAGAGAAATTTGGAATTTAGTAATGACTGGCGGTGGTGCTAGGGGCACGATTTTATATAGGGTGAGCTGGGAAGGCCTTTCTGAGAAATGACATTTGATTGCAAGAAGATGAATACTCTCAAGGAAGAGTGAATAGGATGGTGTGAATGGGGGTGTGTGGTGCTGGGGTGCAGGCCTGGGCCTATAAGCAGGGAGCTTGTACACAGGGTTGTCCAGGCAAAAATTTCTCCTTTTTGTTTAAACAAGGATGGCATTATATTTAGATTGTAAGAAATTTGGGGGACTAGATCTGAAACTTTCAGCGACTCTGAAGACCCAGAGAGAGCCTCCTTTAATGGTTGTCAGGCTTTATCTTGCTGGCTTTGGAACACGCAGGAAGCCCTGTTTTTAATAGCACTTCTCTAATTAACATAGTGAAAATCCTTTGTCCCTCTTAACAATGATGTGTACTGAAATGGAAAAGAAGTCTTTGATATAGTCCACTTTGAAGTATTATCCAGAGATATGGAGCAAATGTTACAATGCCATTAGCCTGTCAAGATATTATTAAGGAGTTATTTATCCTGTGTGACATCCCAGATATATGAGAGTTTGCAAAGAATAGTTGTGACTGAACTGCATACTACTATTTGCTTGTAAACAGTAGGATGGGTTGATGGGCTGCTCTGCAGAAGGCCTGTTTTGCTTGCTTGTTTATAATAAGCTTTGCCAACAAATTTCCACAGTTTTTTTATAGAAAACTCTTTAACTACATATGAACTATATACTAGTATATTGGTCTAAAGCAGGTCTAACACAAGAGGTCTTTTTAACTTTTCTGGCACTAACTCATGCTAATAAATGAGTAAATTTGGTAACACCATTTTAGGTCTTCAAAATTCCAAATTTGCGTTCCTGTAACATCCTGGATTTCGGCTCTTTGTGTGATCTGTCCTTTCTCAAGTTGTTTCCTAACATTACTTCCACAGTGGAGGGAGGATAGTGGTTCAGATGCATCTCCTATACAAATGGGGCACACAGTTAACATTTGTTTAAAGAAGTAAATAGGCAATTTATCAGAGTGCTAGCAAAATATTTGTTGATTTGCAGTGAATGTTGTTTTCATTAGATATGAACAAAAATATATAAAATTATTTTTACTTTAGTAATGATATTGAAATAGGTCATTCTTTCTTTCATATCTAAAATGGGATATTACATATTTTTCAGATCTTTTTACCCCTGTCATAACTAGAAAGTGCCTTATGGGATAAAATACAGAAATATAAAGGTGAATTTAGAAATTTACTTTTTTATGCTACTGATCCGAAACTATGACTTTTATCATTTGACTAGTTAAACACATTGCCTGGCTGTTGTGGCTTAGCGGTTGAGTGTTGACCCAGGAACCAAGAGATCACCAGTTCTATTCCCAGTCAGGGCACATGCCTAGGTAGGGGCGCTGTAGGAGGCAGCCAATAGGTGATGTTCTTCTCTCATTGGTGTTTCTATCTCTCTCTCCCTCTCCTTTTCTCTCTCTCTAAAAATTTATAAAAACATTTTTTTAAATATGAGGCTACTTATTAGAACTTTAAATACTTTTCACCTTTTCTTTCTCTTACTACTACATTAAAAGTTTATGGATGCATAAAGTAACTTTTGCCTTATCATTTTTTCATGATTAGTGCGACACCCTTCCTAAAATCTTTTCTAATAGAAGAAACCTTGCTTTAAAAGCTTTCTTATTTAGCCACTGTTCTGTTTCCATTAGATTTTTACTTTTATTTAAAAAGTGTGCGATAGCTCCTGGGTCAGTTTTTGAATGTATGTGTATATGTATGTGGGTTTGTGTGTTTGTTTGTGTGTGTGTGTGTGTGTGTGTGGTTTGTTTTGAAAGAGGGATTTAAGTTTGATTACTTAGAGTAAGCATGAATGTCACAAGCTGAATAACTACTTTGTATTTCTTTTCCCGATATTTTTATCTTTGAGAAATGCACAAAATGTATCCCCACATGTCACTGTGATGTGTGCATTGGTGTTTGGAGGAATATTATTCCGAGTGTTCGCAGGTATATTTTTATACAGATACATGTTTGTCCTTAATGAGCTAAAGCTAAGCTGGACATTTTGAAAGATGCTGGTGATTAGATAGTCTAGCAAATAACATTGTAGATCATACATTATTCATGCATGAGTGGAAACGTGGCTTCCCTGTTGCATTTTTATGAAACACAGCGGTTTTTGTCCTGTCCTCAGAATTATGAAAAACATTGCTGTTTTCAGACTGTCTGACCGGTAAAGGCCTATGAAGCACTTGAATGGTGGAATATTTATATTTCAAATCCCTCATTTGAATAACTGCTTTGGAATTTATTTACAGATGTTAAATGCATTTAATCTTCAAACTAACCTTTAGAGATTATAATTTTTTTAGACCTTTCTTTTACTTCCATATGATGTGTGCTATATGGCTGAATTCTGATTGCAACTACCTGGCATTTTTTTTAAAATTACTGAGCAAAATGGAGAGCCAATCAGCACACATATCAAAGCACATCTCAACAACAATGTCAAAGAGGTAAGACATGTCAGTCTTGTTAGAAGAAGAGTACAGGCCATTTCTTATGAGGACCAGTAGGAAGAACTGAAAATGTTAGTGAAAAACAGAAGATTTGATCTCTATTTTCAAATAAATGTCTATCACAAGAGATAAAGCAGTTTAGTATCTTGTTGTTGCATAAATCTGGATTAGAACTCCAACATTGGTTGGATGTTAAAGAAATGTGACTCTACATATTGATAATTCTCTAATGAACAAGGCAATTCAAAGACAGAAACAGTTTCCTGAGAAGACAGTACCCTGGAGACGCTTACACAGAAGTGAATTTGGGATGCAGCGAACTAGATGCTGAGTGGTCAGGTCTACATTCTTTAAATCTACGATTGTAAGTCTTTCTAATATACTGTGCAGTCGGAGCTCTGGATAGAAAGGTTTCTTTCACTGCTTGTGCATTTGGGTTACTTTTTCATACCAGTTTAATGCTGCCGCTCATTGGCAGGATCAAGGAGTTAGAGCTGACTTCTGCATTATTTCAGCTTTGACTTTCTGTGTCCCAACACAAGGGTAAGAGGGAAACTTGTGTCTTGGCTGTATCAAGAGCAGTTGTTCCAGGCTTTCCTTCTGTCCTCTTTTGTTTTTCCTTCTCTGCTCCTATTTATATATTTTTCTGTGTGTTTTTTTTTCCTGTGCCAGTAACTGGTTCATGATGAGTTTAAGTCAGTGACTCTTAAGGCAACATGAAGACTGGCTTTCTTCTGCTGTAAAAGTTAATATGAAACTAAAACTGTGTTTCCAAATAAACCTATAATCATCGTGACTGCTGCTATGCTTTTTACCTTGTTTAAGTAGACATTTTGGATGTAGGTTTTCTTATTATCTGTTAAATTTTATAATTATTAATGAACATTGTTGGAAGCCTACATATAAAATACAGAGAAGAGTCTTTTCAGTGCAAAATGTGTACATAATTTGTGTGCTGCTTTTTATGCATTCTGAACCTGCATTTGCCTTGGATGCAATAACCAAAATATGCTTATTCAGCATTCAATGAAATGTGTTTATGTTCAGCCACAGGCCCATTTACATCTGATTTTGAAACCTGAATTGATAATGTAATTTGGTATCAAAAATATCATAGGAATACCTAGAGGAAAAACATGGTCTCTACTTTTAATAACTTATATTCCTTCGGGTGTTGGCCATACCTTGTTTCTCTGTATAATTTGCAAAATTATTTTACTGTTCCCCTTGCCCCTCAGAAAAGACACTCTCACCCCTATTCATTTTGTCTTCTTATTTGTGCTTTGCATACTTTCTTCCAGGGGCTTCTGCATAATACCAAGGGCTCGTCCTTGGTCATTTTAAGCTTTTTTTTTTTTTACTTTCAGTAATGGTCATTTGAGCATTGAATCATTAATGTTGCCTACAGTGTTTTTTTATATGTCATACCACAAGGGAAATGTTTTCCATTTCATGGTCAAGAAACCCTTTTTATTTTGCTTTTATACTCAAAAACAAATGAACAAACAAAAATAAACCTCAAACTAAGCAAGACTATTTTTTGAGATTTTGTTATTCAATAAGAAAAAGGCAAGTTCTTTGATTCATGCAAGATAAGCAAAAACAGACAGATATAAAGAATAGAGGTGGAAGTATCATAAAAGATGATTTAGTTTTTAATTACCTTAATTTCAGATTTTTTGTAAGAATAGTGGTTTTTAACTTGGAAATGCTGGGTCTGTTCTTTTGCAAATGAAACAGATATTGGAGTTTTTGATGTCCTCAAATAGTCTTCAGTACTTGTGGAAGAATAGGAATTATTTGCAAATTACTTTTGTTAAGTTCAGCATTCTTTACAGCCTATTACTGGAAGCTACCACATTGTAAGTAGATGAGAAAGTATTTGAGCATAGGAGGAAGAACAAAGTGAAATGCCAGAAGTTTCTATGAAATCACTTTTTAGTGAAAGAATATGGAGGCATCATAATTAGATTCTGTGAATTCAGAATCTGTAAATATTTTACAGGCTATTCTGTTTCTTTTCATTTTTATTGTGATATAACATGTACAAATGCTGATATACAATTAATAATTTATGAATTTTTACACAAGTGTAACCATAACCCAGATCAAAATATGGAACATTAATATAGGTCATTTTCAGGGCCCCCGAAACCTTCCTCATATTGACAGTCAATACCCTTTTCTAGGAAGTAACTATTCTTCTGATTTCTCTCATTGTAGAGAGACTGGTTTTGCCTGTGATGGGACTTCATATGAATGGAATCATACAATATGTCCTCTTTGGTGTTTGGCTTCTTTCGTAGGACATTGTGTCTGTGTTAGTCATTTACGTTATTGGGAGTAGCAGCAGTACTTGGTTTCTTTATGTCAGTCATTGTATCAGATATCACTGAAATTTATAGTTATAAAAACAATAGTCAATTATTATTTTTGAATAAATGAGAATTTTTTAGGATCTATGGTCCTAAAACTGCTTAAAATTGAAACTTCTTCAAAACAACTTCTCAAGAAAATTTTTTATTTCCTGTCTTGTGGGGCTAAAGAGCCTCTTAGGCAAGTAAGAGATCGTGGAGGCCTGGGGCTTGTTCCGGCCAGGTGATGCACCAGGGTGCCCAGGACCAGTTTGTCCACATGATAAATATAGACCGTGTTCTATAGCATTGGAAGTAAAAGTCAGGCGAGCTAAAGGTAGTTGAGTCTGAATTTCCCAGACTTAGGGATTATGAATCAATCAATGAAAAAATAACTGGCAACTAACACAGGTTGCCGGTTTTATTCAAGAGAAGGAATTTCAACACCAGAAAAAGTAAAACTATTACCTCAGAATTAAGTACCATACTTTTCAAAGAAAGATTGTTTGCAACTTTAAAGCAACATTCTTAGGCAAACCTCAGTATGCAAGCTTGTGTTTAGAAACAATAAAATTCAGTCAAGAAGGAGGGAGAAGTGTGACATGAGGGATTTATCAGGAGTCCATTGGATGTAAGACTATTGCAGGGAACAATGAGCAGGCATGGGCTGATGGGGAGGCCCTCACATCACTGCAGTGAGACTGGCTGTGAATCGCAAGGCTGTGGTGCATAATGGGCAGTCAGTGAAGATGTTTGGAGTAAATGAGCAAAGGAATCATCAGTAAGTGGGTGGGCTCATTGTAAAAGCACAACACAAACTTGATGAATCTTAAATATTTTAATAGGTCTTTGGAATTTTGCTTTTAATTCTCACATATTAAAAGCTATGTGTCTTTAACTCTTTATCTTGAGTCTATTGTTAATTATATTTATTCACTGTCTTCACTTTAGCTGCTTGACTATCAGAACATAATTCTGTGCAGTCACATTTCTCGTTGCCACTTTGCTTTTTGGGTTTTAATCCACCTGCACCTTCCTGGTGGCTGCTGGATCCCTGGGCAGCAGTGCCCTCCCGGGCAGGCCATTCTCTCCCTCTGCCCGGTGCGCTCAGGGCAGCAGCATCAGCAAAGCCATCAGTATCTCTTTGCATATTTTATTTTTTTTACATGTAAGTTGGAAATAAGAATAGAAAAGAACATTGTATGAAAAGAGGCTCCCAAATCCATTCTTTAAAATGGAATGAGAAATTCTGAGCAGGTTTGATAGAGGTGCATCGGTGCTCAGAGAGGTGCCCGAATGGATCTGCAGTCCTTTCTTATTTTGAAGCTTTCAGGAAAATTGAAAAGAGGGTCTCACTGAGGAATAAAAAGGAACCACATCCATCTCTGAAATGTGGGAGTCCCTCTGCTTCTTAAGCCTTGATTCATGACTTTTTTGGGGGTTTTGATTGACGTATTGATTTTTCACACTGCAACTTACATTCAACAGGACTTGACTGTACTTAAAGTAAAGGGAATTTGGGGGGAAATTCTTCCATGTAGTCATATTTTTCTGTTCATTATCTTTCAATCCCCTTCTCCCCCAAACAAATATTTATCCAGTGGGTACTGTGAGCCAGGCATTGCCCTGCCTTTGTGGAGACTTGTTCCTAATTAGGTTGTCCCGGTAATCTGAGAATCAAAGAAAATCCATTACAAGGAAGTCCATTATCTCCAGTGCTGAATTGCCTCAGTTTTCCTTCTTTACCCTTAAATTTTATTGTTGCAGAGGCACAGTTCTTTCTGTGTCCCTTCCTTTCCTGGGAGCTGTTCCTCCCCTAATTTTTATTCCATTTCTCTTCATCTCCTCTGGGATATTGTTTTTGTTGTTGTTGTTTGTTTGTTTCTTTTTTGTTTTTTAGACCTAATTTCTCCGATGTCTTCTGTCTTTATCTTTCTAATGGCTCTTTCCCTGAGATCTATCAAAATATATGCTCAACTTGACCTCTCTCCTTTCATAAAACCTCTTTCTGCATATCACCCCCTTCACCCTTCACTGAAAAGCCTCTTTTCTCCCTACTCAACTGTTCAATCTGTGCTCTTCATTTCCCTCCTTTTCCCCAAAGTTTACTTTGCACTCTATTGACCTGTAATACCTAATTGTCAAGTCTCAAGGGTATTTTTCAGTCTTATCTCTCCCGATTTTGTCAGCCTTTTACAGGGCTGATTATGCTTTGTCTTTCAACCTTTCCCTTCTCTGCTTCCCTGTCACCGCCATCTCTGGCCTCTCATTCCACTTCAGGCCTGTTAAGTTCTGTTCTCTCTGTTCTCACTCAGCACAAGTTCTCCACAGTCTGCCCCTAACCCCTTTCGGCTCACTGTACATTGTCACACTCATTCAGTAGTTGTAGCTGTTACTTTCAAAATGTCATCTCTGAACAGGAGCTCTGTCCCAAGGTCCAGGAGCCAGGGCAGTTCTAGAACTGAATGCATGATCTCCTTGTCTTTTTGTCTGCTTCCTGAGGTCTGTATCATCCTAAACTCTAACATTCCCCAGACCTCAGTGCCCTGTCCTGCCTCTCTTCCTCGAGTGTGTTTTCTCTCAGCCGATGCACTTTCCTTCTCTACCTGGTGAATTTCTACTCACCCCTCAGCAACATCTTTGCAGAGACAGCTGACACCCCTCGTACTCCTCCCCTTTCCTCTATGCACTTGTCGACCTGGCATGTAATTATTCTCTAAGTGCCTTTTCTCATAGTTCTCAGATGTTTCTCCCTCACAGAGAAGATGCTAGTGAGCATTTTCAATCGGCCTTGCATACCTGGAACTTTGTTGCTGTCCCGCACACACTCGGCTCTCGGTAATATCTGGTGAGTGGATTCACAATGTAAGCTTTTCATGGACAGTGGGATCCTACAGTTCTCAGTGTTGGAGTGATAATGGGGACAGACATGTTAGGTGACCATGGACAGTTCAGAGTTCAGGATTTGTGCTCCCGTGTGCCTCAAGGTCATTGCCTCCTAAAATAGATTTGTGTCCAGTTTTCCTTCTTGGGGTTAATTTCGATATCCAAATCAATTAATTACAAAGATAAATTTCCAAATGTGTTTTGTGGCTTAAGGAAACTTCTCCTTATATGCGTTTGATTACAATGATGGTCTGTAAGACTCCTTAAGGTAGACCGCTAATTTCCCTTGACAGCATGCACGCTTCTCCCTCCTCCCGTCCCCTTCCCTCAGCCCAAGCCCGCCCCCAGAGCAGCCTCCATGTGAGACATGTGTTTAATATTGCCTGTCAGCAAAGGTGCTTCAACAAGTCACTCAGGTTTGAAGTTTGCAAGCATACGTCCACTTTACTGAACATCACAAAGGCTGTCAAAAGTTTCATTTCCCCATATTTTCTCTTCTCTCTGGAAGAAAAACCATCACAGATGCACAAGTTAGAGGAATTTTGTCACAGGCTCCAGTGCTTCTGCAGGGAGTTTTATGTGTCCTTTGGACTGGGGAGAGGCAGGGAGCCCTGCTGACATTTTGAATGAATTCTTTCTAGCAACTTATGTGAATGTCACCACGAAGGGAGTCAATATCCTTTTTTTTCTGAGTATTACTTCCATCTCATTCTCTCTTTTGTCTATTTCCCCTAAAAAGGAAAGAGTGAGCTTTACTTAATGACCTTGATATTTCTTAAATTTCCATTTTTTTCTTTTAGTTTCTTCCTAGGCATTTAGACTCTCTACCAAACCCACTCTTGGGATTCATCCACATATGCCTTTACTTGGGAGTCAGATGAAATATATTTATGTGTGCTACACATATTTCAGATATGATGTTATTTGGTGGATGATGAATAACTACTGAGAAAGAAACCAGTTGCTCTTCAAAATATAATTAGCAACCCCAGCTCAAGAGAAGCTTGCATTCGGTTATGACAAAGCCTGTGGCATGCCCTCTGCAAAGATAAGGAAGGGAAGATGAATGCATGTTTAATGCAATCAGGAAGCCCCTCTGTAATTTAAATGCATTAGCATACCCTGAGAAACCTGGTAGTATCTGAATGTCCCTAAGATAACGCAAAGTCTCTTCCAAACAAACATGATTGAATTACTTGAAGAAACGCATTAAGACAACAGGCATGGTCCTTAATGGATCAACGCTGTCTGTATTCATTGCCACAGCAAACTGTTGAAAAACTACCACTGCTGCTATAAGGAGTCAGATTATTGATGCAGTCTTAGTGATTGTGCTTGCATTGCTCACATCCAATTTGCCACCAAAAGTTTGACGCCATGCAAACATTGAATTTCTGGAACATTAATATTGTTTCTCACTTGTGTCTAGAAATAGTAATGAACATACATCTTGAATCTTTATATCTTGGATTGTATACAAGAGAATAAATAATAGTTTGAAACATTCTGAATTCTAGGAATGTGAGGGTAATACAGATGGAACTGGTCATTTAAATGTACATTCTGGGTCTCACTTTTGCAATCTGCTTGTGTATTATAAAGGTCTCAGTCAATCCTAGTAAATAATAATAGAAGTAACTAAAATTCTTGAGCCCTAGTGATACACCTAGTTATGTTTTAAATGCTTAACATGTATTAGCTAGTTCAGTCTTCACAGCAACTCTTATGTGGTCAGTACTATTGTTATTCCCATTTTATAGCTAAGGAACTGGAGGCATAGAGAGTTGACATGGCTTTCCTGAGAGCACACTATTGTAAATGGAAGCCTAGGCAGAAGTACCCCAGACCTCCTACCTCCTACTCTCTTTTTCAAAGATGTGCCTTCATTCAAAACCCTTAAAAGAGAAAGTTTCTCAGACTCCGGAACTCTTCCCTGATGGCTCTGATTGGGCTGTTTGAGTCTGGAATATCAAATCAGCAGGAGACTCTGGAATCAGTTCATAAACACAATTCTCCTGTGGGGTTAGAATAAGTGATTTTCCTGTTTAAAAATTGAGATGAAAGACACAATATGAACAGCTCTGGGTCCCAGAGACACTGCAGGTGGGATCAAGATCAGAACCTCAGAGTTCTTCTCATGGTGGTCTAGTCTCACTACTATGCCCTTCTCTCAGTTTTGCTAATAAATGATAAACATCTAAAGATAGTTGAGCTGATTTAGAAGAAAACTGTATGAATTTAACTGGTTAATTTAGATATAAATATTTGTACAAGAACCTTTATTTTATAAATTTACCCAAGATAAATTTTTAAGCCATTTAAAATATAATTTATTTTTTAAAATTTCTCTATTTCAAGAAAGAAGTAGCATTTGACTGTTTTCAAAAGCAAATATTGCGATTCTCTTTTAGCTTTGGGTCTTGGTATGAAGTGAAATAAAAACCTTCAAGAATCCTTATACCCCTGCAGTAGTGTGTTCCTGATGAATTTCCTCTCTTGGCATTATCTTCTGGAAAACACACATTTCTCTATATTTTGCAGTGGTACATTATTTCTCAAATGACTTCTGCTATTGTGGACTCGCCTTCTTTTCAATGAGATATGATGAGTATAATATTGTTCTCAAATATTTTAGTCTTTATGACACTATTATGAATTGGCTTTAAACACATATATCTCCCATACTCCCTGCTCTTTATTTCAGAGCAGGATGATATGGTAGGGGCCATCAAAGGAGAAAAACAGTTCTGACTTACCCAGGTCATTTGTTAGTGACATCTCGCTAAGCCTTACTCTTATGTGAGGAAGAATGGCCACATCTATATATTATTTGGAAAAGAAATTGTATCAATTTTTTAAATTCACTTGTTCATTTAGTGTTCCTGCTTTTCTAAAAAGGATGCAAAACGGCTGGTTGAATCTTTTATTTGCAGTGTCATTAAACTGAAGTTCTGGGGAAAGAATGCCAGAACGTGTAGGAAAGGAAAGCCATGGACCTATTTCACTTTGCTAACTCATTTCTCTTGACATACCCGTGCTCTTCCATCCAGTGCCTAAGGGTCAGGAGGAGAGCGAACTGAACGGCGTGATTTTCTCTCTGGCGCATTGCGTGAATTTGCAGTGGGCTTTTTTCTGGAACTGTGCTAAGCGTCACTATCACACTCATAAAGGAAAAATCATTTTAAGCTTTAAAATTTAGTGTCTAGCATTTTTTTTGAGCTTACTGTTTGAAAATTATGACTCCGCCTTTTAAAAGTACTGGTTTTAGGAACTCTGTAATTTCTTCCTAATGTTTGCCGAATCCTCCTGAGGTTTCCTGGTTCCCTGGAATTCCTCTTCTCCAGATATTGACAAAATCATTAACCAAGCTGAAGCTTCATGATTACTTTTCCAGCAGCACCTCCCTTGCTCTTTATCATTACATTTAGTGATGTTTCATCAAGTTTTCAGTCTATGTGACAGAGTTCATATCCCAGCCAACTGGAATTAATTTGATAGCTAAGCATTTCATGAGCTGGCTCCGTAACATACTCTGCCAGATCCTGCCATGTGTGAAACATTACTGCTTTTTTACCACTAAAGATTATTTATAACCCTGACTTCTCCCATGCTCATTTGTGTTTCTGAAGCCGGGAGGGAGTCGTGCGCCTGTTCTGGCCCTTTCTCTTGGCTCTCTTCTATGTAAACTTCTCTAATGCTTTCAGTCACCACCTCTGTGTCTTTCCTTTGGAGCAGGAGGAGAAAAATGGAGTGGGTTGGAATGCCTCCCTCTTCTCAGCCAGAGGTTTCACCAGGAGGCTTTGGGGCTATCCCGCCCACCTGTGCTGCTCCCAGTAGTAGCTTTGGAGGGTGGGAAGAGGGAGGGAAGAGAGAGTGTGGATTGACAGGAAACATTGGAATGGCCCTCAATAGATAATTTTTTAAGAGCTTAGTCCTTGGAAGTTAAGATGATAATTGGCTGAATGGGAAACTATTGGAATATTATATTACTACTTTGGGGAGAAATAATTTAACTAAGCATTTCAGGGATAAGAGAGTGTTTATATTCCTAAGATTTGGTTATGTATCCAAAACAGACTTTATTAGTATTCTGAACCAGCTTCAAGCAAATTATTTTATTTGACCATTTTTCTTGTATTTATCAGTGTGATAATTTAATTTTATGGCCATATATATTATTCCCTAGTTTAGAGGTTTCCCTTACATGGCATGATTAGCAATCGGGTGTGAAATGATTATGTGGAAACATTGCTAGCGAATTACTGCTTGTCTAAATACTGTATGTTTTCACTTGAGAACGTTGGCTCTGGAATGCATTTCTGGCGCTGTGAGGGGAAAAACAAGTCTTGATATTAAAATTCAGCCAGAATTTAATTTGTGAACTGGAGCTTTCCGCTCACTGGTTCCTCCCACTGCAACAACCAGAGGTTGCTTATTTCCTTTCTGAAATGAACATTCTGCCCTTTAAGACTATTTAGTCTCATTTTTAATCTTCAAGTTGGTGTTTTGTTGTAGAAAAAGCCAAAACTTTACATGGCCTGTGCTGGTGTCAATGTATGACATAGGGTCTAAATTACAAACCCTAATTAGTACCACTTAGAGCTAATGGAATGGCCATTTCAAGGTCCCTCGTGCAGTAATTAAGCCCTGGAACCGGGAAGTGAATCTACTATTAACATTTCACCCTGATAATTCAGGCCGACTGTTCACACAGTGTTGAAGCCCAGGTCAGGCAAGGTATTCTTATCATAAGATGTAATCAATACCCTACCCTGCTGCATAGTCACTGTTCGGGGGGATTAACTCTAATCTCTAAAATAACTGTAATGGAAGACATACAGAGAGCGAAAAGGCTAGGAATCCTATCCTTGTTTTCGAGGTTATTTTATCCTCCAATAGAAAGAAATTGTCCCCAAAGCGTTCCAAGGATCAAGATTGGTCAGTTTTACTTCTGGCGTGGACATTTCTTCTGTGGCTCCAAAGAAAGAAAGAAAAAAGGGGGGAAGAGGGTGTTACTTTACTGATTTAATTATAATGACCGTAAAGGATCTTTGAATGTGTCCTAAGAATCGTCATGTGAAAAAGAAGAAAAATGGAAAGACGTCATACACCACATTTTCCCTTTTTTCTCCCCAAAGAGGGCCTCAGAGTTCTGTAATAAGTAAGTTTTTCCTCACTCAGGCATTTGATGTAGATGATTGACAGTGTGTGTAGAGACTGCCTCTCATTAGGGTCAAAGCCAAAGAAAACATCATAGCCAAGAAGATCAAATTCTGAACTGAAGCAGGAACTTTTCATTCAAACTTGAATAAATAGGGAGGGAAAGGATGATATATCTTCCAAAAAGGAAAAATGGAAAAGCTCAACACCTATAGTGTTTTTTTTAACACTACAGATTCTGTATTTGTTTTGAATTGAACATTTTTAGAAAAACATTCTGATTCATTAGTCTGAAAAATGATTTCATTATCATAAGAAAAGAATTGTTGACTCTAATAGAAATAGGCTTTGGTTCACTTATAGTATGAATTAGCCTCTAGCATGAAACCATAATATTAAGATACAGATTGCTTATTTATTGAAAGGATGATTTTAAATATTACTCTGAAGACTTCTGTCTGACCTCACTTATAAACTCTGAAACTATAGTAGGCAGGTACTGTCTGGTAGATTGATTTTCATTATCAGCTTAGAGCTAAATGGAAAAGCTGGTGGTTTCCTTTTCCAGGTAATTTGGATATGATGTTGATGGGGTATAACTGCCACTCTTTCACGACACCCACAGTTAATATCCTCACTGCAGATGGAAAGCTACTGGCATAAGTACTTCCAATACAAGGATTAATTTTTTAAAATTTACTTTTTCATTTACCTATATTGTTGAAACTATTACAGTTGTCCCCCTTCCCCCACCTCCTTTAACCCCCCATTTACCCTGCATCCCCCCAGACCTACCGCACTGTTGTCTGTGTTATCTATCTATCTATCTATCTATCTATCTATCTATCTATCTATTTATCTATCTATCTATCTAAAAGCCTAATATGCAAAGTGTCCCCTCTGGAGTTCGATCGCTTGCTATGATGTGCGCTGACCACCAGGGGGCAGCGCAGAATGAAGGAAGGCCCTGGCCAGCAGCCGGCAGCCGCTAGGGACCCTACCTGAATTTCGTGCACTGGGCCTCTAGTGTGTATATAAGTTCTTTGATTAATCTCTTCCAGCCCTCACCCCACTTCCCTCTGAGATTTGTCAGTCTGTTCCATGCTCCCATGTCTCTGGATGTGTTTTGTTCATCAGTTTATTTTGTTCATTAGATTCCACATATAAGTGAGATCATGTGATACATGTCTTTCTCTGTCTGGCTCATTTTGCTTAGCATAATACTATGTAGGTTCTTACATGCTATCTCAAAGGGTAAGAGATCCTTCTTTTTTATAGCTGCATAGTATATCATTGTGCAAATACATCTTATGAAAAATTATGAATTGTGGTTACTTACATAAAATCCTAGAAGTATAGTATTTTTTAAAAAATATTTTTTATTTTATAGAGAGAGGAAGGGAGAGGGATAAAGAGATAGAAACATCAATGATGAGAGAGAATAATCGATTGCCTGCCTCCTGCACATCCCCTA
Organism: Myotis brandtii; assembly: GCF_000412655.1. Lineage (NCBI taxonomy): Eukaryota > Metazoa > Chordata > Mammalia > Chiroptera > Vespertilionidae > Myotis > Myotis brandtii. The sequence goes on along the minus strand of NW_005371949.1, from coordinate 434,869 downwards.
CTGGGTGGGGATCGAGCCCACAACCCTAGCATGTGCCCTGACTGGGAATTGAACCGTGACCTCCTGGTTCATGGGCCGCCACTCAACCACTGAGCCACACCAGCCAGGTAAGTATAGCATATTTTTTAATGAAGATAAGTGGGAGGTGGTAAAGAGTTTTCTTTTTCTTTTGATTACCTCAAAATAACTTGAAAAAATGCAGTTTTTTTGTTCTTAGAGAAATATAAGCTTTTTAATTTGTCTTTCACATAATATTGAGATTATAGTGCTTTATTTGCTACAAATAACAATTGTTTCAAAAAAACACAAAACATGTATTTTATTTATGCCACTTATCAGAGGGAAAGAATGGAGCAAACGGAAAGCAAATGAAGGAAATAAAAAGAGGAATGGGTATCTAGAAGAAGAGAGCAGCGCTAGTAAATGAATGACATTGTGTTCTGTATGGCTCTCAAAACCTGAAGTTACATATTAGCATCCGTAGCGGAGCCCTCGTCTGGAGTATTTTCCTATAGATTTTGATGGACTGCAGGGTGTCTTTTAATAAACCGTCAGAGAGAAAGGACAGCATTGTCAATATTAGCAATAATAATGTTTTATGTTTGTACGTAGATGTTATATTTTCAGATTCCCTGTTACACTGAATTGGTTTGGAAGCCAAAATTGTAACTCAGCTTTCAGAAGCTGTTTTCCCTAAAGGTCAAGGCAAGCCACTGCCCTTTGCCAGGATGAAATAGTTCCCCTTGTATTTGCCCATCGCAGTTGAAAATGCCATGTACAAGGCAGGTTTTATTTGTAAAATTGTGTCGCCAAAGTAATTTTTTAGAGGGTGTTTAAGACTGCTTCACTAGTTTTGCATTTGTACCCAAATATATTCACCTTTTAGAACTTTGACTTCCCTTTGGCAGGCTAACAGGGTAAATACTTCTCTAATATTTTCCTCTGGGTCTTCAGCTCTGCAAACATTCATTCCTTGTAAACTCCAAAGCTCGGGAAATACGTTTCTCTTTGTAGTTGAATTTTTCTCCCTGTATAGCTCCATTTTCCTCCCTGTGGACAGAAAAGAAAGAGGAAGCCCAACTTTAGGAATTTTTTTCTGTTCTCGCTCTCCAAACAACCTCCCCATTTCTGAACTGCACAGGGAAGTGGCAGCGGACAAAATGGGAATATGTAAGGATGGTGCCTCTCTCCATGGGAATCAAGGATAGAGTGCCCAGGACAGCAGAGAAGTCGGGTGGAGGAATTCAGGTAGGAGATGAAAAATCTCATATAATGAAGACACCTAGTCTGGAAAGATCTAGGCAGTCATAGGGAGAAACAACTTTCTTCATAGACATCATGTATGTGTTTTTCCCCCTTTGAGACTCCAAAATAAGGTTTCTAATATATGGAGTGTTTTCTTAATAAGAAATGGAGTAGTGCACTTGGTGAGCTCTGTCACTTCAGCACTGGTTCTGGGCATGCGTGAAGAAGGGTTCATGAATATCAGTTCTGCATGAAATATTCCTTAGTAGGACTTAAAGGGGTGCTTTAAATTCCTTAGGAGTCTGAGGGCTGTGAGGGAGGTGGTTTAACCCTGGAGGCAGAAATACTATTGAGGTCCAGGTTTTAGAGTCAAACCAATTAAGTTTCATTCTCATTGTAGTCACCAAACTTTGGTAAGGCTCAGTTTCTTTATCTGTAAAATAGGAATAATACCATTAGCTTTATGGGATTGTTAGATGAGCCCATGTACCTAACTTTGAATTGTACTTGAAACACAGTAAGGATTCCATAAATGCTCTTTGTGGAGGCTGTTGTCAAAGAAACGGAAAGTGGATAGTTAATGGATTACCATTTTTAGATCATCTAAGAGTCCTTAGCATTTTAGGGCTGTTGGTTATGGATGGAGCAAACTGAAGGGGTGAGTGGTGAATACCTGCCCCTTTGCTCTTTTCTCAGTACTGGGCTCAGCAATTCTCTCTCTTTCCTGTTCCTGTTGCTCAGGGCTGGCTCACAGCAAAGGAACAGGCTATATTGCTCCCCCACAGTATTTTTAGTGTAGAAGGACTTAGGAAGATTGCTTATGCTTAAATTATTAAGGGCTGAATTTTAAGCTTTAGTAGCAAAGATATCATTTGGGGAGCTTTCATAACACGTGCATATACTACTTTCTTTTCTGCTTTTGCAAAGACATTAGCGTAATTGGTAATTGGAAGAAATAGAAAATGAATTTTTTTTTAATCCTCACCTGAGGATATGCTTATTGATTTTTAGAGAGAGGGAGGGGGGAGGAGAGAAACATTTGCCTTTCATATGGGGATTGAACCTGCAACCTAGGCATGTGCCCTGAATTGGAATCGAACCCATAACCTTTGAATATATGGGACAACATTCCAACCAACTAAGCCACACCAGCCAGGGCTGAATTTTATCTTGTGAAGTATCCAAAGTTTGTAACTGGAATACTTACAATTATTTTTTAAGTATAAAAATACTAAAAAGGTAACAATAGCCCCCTCAAATACAGAAAAAGTTCTACTAAAATGATGAATGACCCATTAGTTAAAATAATGATATAAATGAAATAGCAGCAGGTGAAAATATCCCTTTAAAAATATTTTTCTATTGATTTTTTAGAAAGGAAGAGAGAGAAACATTGATTTCTTCTTCCCCTTATTTATGCATTCATTGGTTGATTCATTTATGTGCCCTGATCTAAGATCAGTACCACAACCTGGTGTATCAGGGTGATGCTCTAATCAACAGAGCTACCTGGCCAAGGACAAAAATATACATTTAAAAAAAATAAATTTATATTAAATTATTTGTCAACATTATAGTGAACCTTACAGAATAAAAAGATAGGTGGCTACCTGTTTAAAATATTTCCATCTTTAGCAGAAAATACTTCGAAAAATAAGAGTTACCGTTACTAGAACTAATTTTCAGGCCTGACTCTCTCTCTCTGTGATGTGTCCCAATAAGTTAACACCAGATAGAATATCGTGAGGTGATGCGGTCCAGTTTTGTAGGGATTTTTGGGGGAAGATTTATATGTAGTATTTGCCTATTTTTTAGTTTTAAAGTCTGGTTTAAGAATGAAGTCTTGGAGGCAGGGAGGAATACCTGATTAATTTGTGCTGTGAAGATAGGAAGACGGCCAGGGAGGTCATCTGAGTGGCAGATGTTATTTCTTCTTTTGTTGTTCTTAGTCTAGTGAGTACTATGGCATTTCTTCTTGGATCTGAGGCATGATTTACAAAATTCATGCCAAATGCATAGTGTTAGCAGCTGACCACTTCTGGAATCTATTAACTTAATGGTAATGAATGAGGTCCAGCAAAAGAGTTACTGACATTAATTTCTTTCTGCTCATAATTAACCTTCACCCCCCAAAGAGACTGCCACTCATCACCATCAAGAAGTTCTTAGAGTTTTGTTATTGAGAATAGAAAATTTTGAATATCAAAATTTTACTTGAGCCCTAACCGGTTTGGCTCAGTGGATAGAGCATCTGCTTGCCTGAAGGGTCGTCTCAGGTTCGATTCCGGTCAAAGGCATGTACCTTGGTTGCAGGCACATCCCCAGCAGGAGGTGTGCAGGAGGCAGCTGATTGATGTTTCTCTCTCATCGAAGTTTCTAACTCTCTATCCCTCTCCCTTCCTCTCTGTAAAAAAATCAATAAAATATATTTAAAAAAAATTTTACTTGAGAACATCTTTTCAGCACAGATCTTAAACATCACTGGAGGTTCTGTTAGTTAATCCATTCCAACCACTTTGACAGACACAACTGAATTTCAATGAAGTTCCAAATTTGAAAACATGTTTTCACTAAAGAGGTCATTATACTTTTTGTATAAATTAAAGTTATAAGTAGAAATGATCTTCATTTCCTGAGTATATGATTTTGGGAGAGTGTGGTTTTTAAAATTTCTTCTCATCTAAGGAAAGCTGCATTATTATTTTTAAAATGTGGATTCTGTTTTGAGTTGCATATGGAATCAGTATTGGGAGATAATTGGTTATTGAGGCTACCAAGAAAAACATGGAACCCAGAGATATGAGTTTTCTTTAATGGGCTGTGTTGTCTGGTCTTCCAGAAGAAATCACGTCGTGGTCTTTGCTTTATGCAAGCCAATAGGAACAAGACAGAAGTGAGTAGTATTTCCTGGTGCTCATAGGCTAGTGGGGAAGAGCTTCAAAGAATGAGAGAATAGCCCAACCAGTGTGGCTCAGTGGTTGAGCATCAACCTATGAACCAGGCGATCAAGGTTCAATTCCAGGTCAGGGCACTTGCCCAGGTTTAGGGCTTGATCCCCAGTAGGAGGTGTACAGGAGGCAGCCAGTCAATGATTCTCTCTCATCATTGATGTTTCTATCTTTCTCTCCCTCTCCTTTCCTCTCTGAAATAAAAGAATGGGAGAATACAGTAGAGTAATCCAACACAGCCGTTACAGGTCAGGGAAGTCCTCCTAAAATAAGAGATGTCCTAATAAAGACTTGGGAAATGAGATAGTTATACTTAGTTAGGAGTGATTTGAACTATAGTAAATCCTTACAGAATAAAAAGATAAGTTGCTACCTATTTTAAAATGTTTCCATCTTTAGCAGGATATATTTTCAAAAATAATAAGAGTTACAATTATTGGAATTAATTGAGTCAAGCCTGACTCTGCATATGATGTGTCCCTCTTTGCTTTATATAGATGGAGAAATAGCAATTTTCTTACTTAGCAGTCTCCATTTACATGGATTTTTCCAGAGATAAGTAAGATGTGACTGTCTGTCTTCCTCTCTGGATAAGTCTTCTTTGCCAGCATCCATTTCTCTACAACTCAAGACTCAGAGGCTAACCCCTGTCTGCCACCAGCCTTCCGTGTAATGTAGTTAATAATGAGCTTTCCCTTTCTCCATCTTGGGTTTGCTATTGCCCTTGGGCAATATGCTCAGGACTCAGCCTGAATGTTAATAACAAGGTAAAAAAGGACTGAAACTTCTGCATGTTTTCATTAATTTTTTTTTTTTTTTTGCAGCCTTGAATTGATTGCTTTCCTTTCCCCAAAGCACACCCGGTGTGACCCTGACTTAGTGTGGCTTAATCAATAGACTGCAGAATGACTAATTTGTTTCCAGTTATTTCTTTACAGAGTGTTTTCCAAGCAAAGGAGAGTATTAGAAATCTACTGTATGTGAGCTAGGGTGAAGGGATATGGCGAGGCATAGACAGACAGCTGTCGCCCTGTACTTGCTCCAGCAATTTTTAAAAAGAATAAGCATAAGGGGAGAAAGAATGGTGGTAGAGATGCCTATCCTTCTAAGATATTGTTTCTGCCACATTATGTGAAAGGCCTTTCGATTACAGGCTTATAGCACTTTGATGCCTGTTGTTTTTGTTTTGTGTTGATCTTTATAAGCCATGGAAAAGATATATTCCCCATTGAATGGGCCTGGTGGAACTCTGCAAATTTTAAAAGCATCCACTCAGAAGAATATTAAACCTTTGAGTGCAATTTAGAGTGATTTAGAGTGTTCCTTGCTTTTGCTTTTTCATTCCTCTCCTAACTAGTTTCCCTCTGAAACCCAATGCCAGTGTTATCTGGGGGGATACATGAAAAATACTTCATTGAAGCTGAGTGCAGAATTTGATGAGGTGGGTAGACATGCTGGGAGCTGCAGGCACCTCATAAGTCCACATGGCCTGGAGGAGGGACCTGCCATTTGTTCTTTTTATTAAGCCCCTGCTGTTTACCAACTACTTTTCATGGCTTTGCTTATCTTAATTCTCGTAACAGTAATTTGCTTTTAAAAATCCAGAGTCTGGCCGGCCAATATTGCTCAGTGGTTGAGTGTTGAACTATGAACCAGGAGGTCAGGATTTGATTCCCAATCAGGGCATTTGCCCAGGTTGTGCGCTCAATCCCCAGTAGAGGGTGTACAGGAGGTAGCCGATCAGTGATTTTCTCTCTCATGACATTTTTTTCCTCTCTCTCTCTCTCTCTAAAAATCAATGAAAACACACACACACACACACACACACACTCCTCACCCGAAGATGTTTTTTTCCATTGATTTCTAGAGAGAGTGGAAGGGAAGAGAGAGAGGAGAGAGAGAGAGAGAGAGATGTGAGAGAGAGACACATCGATTGGTTGCCTCCTACGTGAGCCCCTACCGGGGCTGGGGAACCTGCAACCAAGGTACAAGCCCTTGAATGGAAATCGAACCCATGACCCTATGGTCCACAGGTCGACGTTCTAACCACTGAGAACCAGCCAGGGCAATTAAAACATATTTTAAATAAGTAAGTAAGTAAGTAAATAAATAAATAAATAAATAAGAGCAGTGAGCACAATTTGGGTGTGACAACATACTCTCTAGTGCTCTTATAGGTGAGAATGGGACAGGTGTGGGTACAAAGAGTTCTTTGTTAAGATACCTACAAAAAATTCTTAGAATAGCAGGATAAAGTATTCAAAATGGACATGATTTGCTATTTAAATGATATTGGTAATAAAAGTTTTTTAAGAGGTAATTCCTTAGAAACATAGGGTTCTGATGCTCCAGATGACATTTTTCAGACAAGTGATTCTTGTCTAAGGTGGGGATGATTGATGAAATAAGTGTACTTATTAATAAAAGCTAGAATTCGGCTTGACCAGAAATAGGCCGGTGAGGCAAAGAGATGGAGTCAGATAGCATTGTGGCAGCACGCACTGCAGAGTGCGGGACACGTCCTAGGCAGTCTTGCTGTTTCAAGTTAGGTTTCCATTTCTGAAAAGCCATTTCATTCATCACTCTCCTACGCTGACATTTATTGAATAATTTGCCGTAATTGACTTACTCATGATATAACAATAGATCTTTAATTTATGATATTCCTAAATATTTTGTCTTTGGTTCACAAAGAGTTTGCGGGAATCCAGTGACTAATTCCAGTAGGCAGTAGAAATTAAATTTGAAATAATGAGATGCTGGAGGTAGGACTTTATGTTTGGGAGTCACAATAATAGCCAACATTTTTTGCATATTTAATATGTGCCAATCTTGATGGTAGTCTTAAATGATTAGCTTATTTAACCTTAAAAAAACCTGTGCAGCAGGTAATATTAATATCCACATTTTACAGACAAAGAAACCAGCATAGAAAAGATTTTTGTAATTTTAAATCCAAACTCTCAGTTTCTTCATAGATATTCTTTTTAATTTTTAAAAAATTTTTATTGCTGAAAGTTTTACATATGTCCCGTTTTCCCCTCATTGGCTCCTTCCAGCCCTACTCTGAACCCAACCCCTCGCCCCACGCCTTCATCACACTATTGTCTAATCACTGGGTTATGCATATATGCGTATAAGTTCTTTGGCTGATCTCTTCCCACCCACTCCTGCCTTCCATCTGAGATTAGACAGTCTGTTTCATGCTTCTATGTCTCTGGATCTGTTTTGTTCATCAGTTTATTTATTTATTTATTTTTAAGCCAGACAGCTTTCTTGAACCTTTACACAGGAGTGCTCTTCTAGTTAAAATTGTAACATACCCTGCTTGGTTCCCCATTGCCTTTATCTCCTGCATTATCTGTAATCTGGCTTCTTTGCCTATCTCCTCCTACTAAGAATAGAAATTGCATAAGATTAGGATTTTTGTCTGTTTTGTTCACTGGTTTTTCCCTATCACTTAGAATGGTGCCTGGCAATAGGCCCTCAATTACTGTTTGTTGAACAAATGAAGTTTCAGAGCCTAAAAATAGAGTTGTGGAGTCAAGGCATTCAATTCTCTATGTCTGTGAATAATTTTTTTTTCAGATTTCTGAGTCACAGTCTCAAGATAACAATTTTCCACCTCTGAACAAAGGTGCCTCTGAGTACCCAGATCTTTATCCCTGTGAAGAGGTGTTACCTATTAGTGACAGGAGAAGCACATGTTACCCTCAAGTCCCTTTGGCCTAGAGTGATTTCAAAATGCTCTTCCATAAAGGCAAACAAATAAGAGACCTTTGTAGCTTCCCTTCGCCTCTGCTGCATTAGCTGAAGATAAATCTGTGCGGGGTTCACTAGAGGGAACAGGCAACTGCATTAAGCTGTGTAATGATGAACACTAATGACCTGTGACAGAATGGGTCTCTGTAGGCTCAGCGGCCATGCAGGGCGGGAATTTTTTCTTCTTTCTGATAATGGTAATGAAAAACAACATCCAAAAACCCAGACAAAATAAAACCACATTCAAAGATGCAGGCAAACAACTTGCAGTCCAAGTTCAAGGTGATTTTCATGATGTCTCTTTCGTTTTTGAAAGCACGGGCATCTTGACTGCAAAAGGTCGCTACGCCATTCACTGTAGAGTGATGGAGACTCTCGGCTGTTTCCAGTAAATGGAAACTGTGCCCTTTAGTCCCACGAGCAATCCAGTGTAAATCATGTTTCCCTTCTGTGGCACTGGCATGTAAATGGGTGAGGTTTTGAGTTCCTTGTTATTTTCACTTATAGACACACCTTTATCACAATGATCCGTACTGACTGATTTCATTTTCTGTTCTTTCCCATTCTTAAATTAAGTGAGGAGCTTGTTGATTTTCACATGGTGAATTGAGTGGTCTTTATTAATCAATTAACTTTTCTGTTGCACATGATTCTTATGAGATTCAAATATGTGTGTATATATATATATATATTTATATATATATATACATACATACATATATATATGTATGTATATGTATATATGTATGTATGTGTAAATACACTTTATAAACTACCATAAACACTTAAGCTGATGCCAGTGTAGATATTAGACCAGTTGATCTTTAAGACTCCTTTCAGTGGTAGAACTAAATTATCCTAAGACTTCCAACCAAAAGCAGTCTTTCCAGCCTATTTTATAAATTTAGGTAGTTGGGATATATAAATATGAATATTTTATGTTCAAGCAATAGAAACCACAAGATAGATAGATAGATAGATAGATAGATAGATGTATATAGCTTTGAGTAATTCGGCCTAGGATTTTTTAAAAATCTGTTCAGATGTCTGTATGACCTACACATGCTGTGTTTTCAGTGTTTGCTTCTCAGATATTCAGAACACACTTTACTCCACAGCAGAATTACTTGACAACACATTTTCTCCCTGCCCTCTGAGTCTCCATGGATGATCTACAAAAAGATAGCATTTCCATTTGCTACTAAATAAAACCCTGGTATGACTCTTTCCTATAAATCCAGTTTTATTACCTCCTAAAGTAATTTCTGATAATCCAGCCAGAACCCTTACTTTTATTTGTCATTTTCAGGCTAGATTGTTGAGTAAGAGGGCTGTCTCTAATTTTAGCCTAAGAAGAAAGGATTACAAGGCAAATTTCAAGAGCCTGGTGTTGCTTTCTGATCCACGAAATTTGTAAATTCTAGGAATCCATTTACTTTTAAGAAACATTTTTGTTCTTGTTTTAGTGTCAATTTGTTTCAGCTTTCCCACATGTGTGATTTTTATAGCCCCATATAAAGTGGAGTGCTCTGCCATATTGATTTAATGGTATGTTTCAATAAATTCCCCCTGTTACAGCACTTGCTCCATGCCAGGCAGCCAAGAGGGAAACAGACAGATGTGCTGGTTACCTAATTTTAAAAGAGAAAAAATTCCATTTTCACCATTCTTTAATGTCATAGCTGTCCTGCCAGTGACCCGATTCTGAGATATATTAGGTTCCCCCTGACGTATGTTACAGGAAGTAGTGACCTGACCTTTTAAAAATTTTATTAACATTTATAAATTTGTTTTAGTGTATTATGTTGGAAACACTGATTTTTCTCCAGAATGGATTGGGGTGACTGGTGTACAGATTGATATGCCATGCCGTATATTAAGCTGGTGGACATTTTATAGAGTATACAGATGCTGTCTCCCTCACAGCCCTGCCCCCTTCTTCTACCTCAAGGCTTATGCTAATGGGAATAGAGACATTTTCACTTTTCCTTTAAAGCATTTTACAAACAACTGAATCATTACCGGCAGCCTTTAAATAGCCAGTTAGGTTTTGATTATTGCTTGGTCAAACATTGAGGCGTGGGTATTCATCCATTCATTCGTTCAACCTTTCCTCGGTGCCTAATGTATTCCAGACTCTGCCAGTCATGAGGGATGTAAGAGTGATTGCCACCATCCCTGCTTTGAAGTAATTTACAAACTGATGGGTTAGGATTGTGCTATGCAGTCAAAATCCTAATCAAAGATTTTTTTTTTCTTCCTCAACTCTGTGTTCAAAGCCCAACTTGAACCTTTAAAAAAATTATCCTATTATATAACAGCTCTTCCTAGGAAGTATTTTAATTTGTATATCTTTATTGTCAAAAATATTTGTCATAGATTATTAATAAAGGGACGGTTATTAATGCAAATCATTGGAACTTAGCTATGTCGAGTTTTATTGCCTTAGCAATTCCCATCTGTCTCTCTCTACCCTAAGAAACTGAGAAGTGTGTGGTTTTATAAAAAGGATACCTCTCCCACGACAGGAAGCATAGGAGCCGGGATAGTTGGCAGGCTGCCTTCCCAACCTGCTTCCCACAACAGCAGTTGTGATGGTGATGGTGATCGACACTCCCATCCATCATCTGCCTTTTCCCAAATGCTTCTGAAACGTAAATTAAGCCTCCTACCTCCTCATCGAGTATGGATTGCTGTTTTATTTTACAGTAAATATTTGTTTATTTTATAGACAGGGAAATTGAGGCATTGAGAACCTAAGTGGGTAGATAAATCAGTTGCAGTCACTGCTGGGAAACATCAGTGAGTGTTTATTGAGCCGGGTGGAGAATCCTTTCACAAGCCCTGCGCAGTGTGTTTTGTTTTAGCTTCCCCTTACTGCTTGAGGAAAGGAGGCCATGGAACGTACTGGCTTCAATTTACTTTTGTCCTCATGGGAAGCCATTGTTTTGTTGTACATTTCACTTTTACTTTGGCATTTTCTTAATGCATTTTACTTTTCTCTTTAGCTATTCAAGACCTAACAAGAACATTAGCCATATTTCCAGGTTCCAGGCTTTTGCAGGTTCAGCCATTCAGTTTTTCAAAACAACTTGAGCACTGTCATATATCAGCTCCTGTGCTAGGGGCCATGGCCAGAAAGGTGCATTAGGAAGCAGTTCTTATTCCCAAGAAACTGTATTCTGGTAGATCCTTTTGAGAACCATAAAAGTGTAATAATACTTTTTGTTTGCTTGATTTTAAAGCAAACAACTTTCTTCACTGCAGAACTTTTCAGAGCCTTCAGCATTCACGTTGCATTGTGAATTTCCAGAGGCAAGTGGCCCACATTCGAAGCTTATGTGAACTTAAACACGTGATGCAAGGGATGTATTTTGGAGTTAGTATCTTTAGAATACACTTAAAGAACCGATGACATGGCTGTTTTCCACCATCCACCTGCTGGGTGGCACTGGAAATGGCCACAGGCAGACAAGCAGCTTACCCAGAACAGCTCCTGAGGATTAATCTAATTTAATCAATGAATGTTTTTTCAAAAACATTCATTGATTTTTAGAGAGAGAGAGAGACAGAGAGTTAGATGGAGAGAGAAACATCAATTTGTTGTTCCACCCATTTATTGGTTAATTCCTATATGTGCCCTGACCAGGGAACGAAAACTCAACCATAGCATGTCAGGACGATGCTCCAACCAACTAAGCTACCCAGCCAGGGCAATCTAATCACTCTTTAAAGCTGTTTTTCCCAAAAATTGAGTACCAGCTTGTGAAAAAGAAACCAACTGTCTCCCTATTGCTCACATTTATGCTCACTCTGTATAAGATATTTTTATTGGGGAGAGGAAACCAAGATGGTGGCATAGGTTAACGACGGAGTTTGCTGCCTCGAACAACCGTGGGTATTCATCCATTCATTCGTTCAACCTTTCCTCGGTGCCTAATGTATTCCAGACTCTGCCAGTCATGAGGGATGTAAGAGTGATTGCCACCATCCCTGCTTTGAAGTAATTTACAAACTGATGGGTTAGGATTGTGCTATGCAGTCAAAATCCTAATCAAAGATTTTTTTTTTCTTCCTCAACTCTGTGTTCAAAGCCCAACTTGAACCTTTAAAAAAATTATCCTATTATATAACAGCTCTTCCTAGGAAGTATTTTAATTTGTATATCTTTATTGTCAAAAATATTTGTCATAGATTATTAATAAAGGGACGGTTATTAATGCAAATCATTGGAACTTAGCTATGTCGAGTTTTATTGCCTTAGCAATTCCCATCTGTCTCTCTCTACCCTAAGAAACTGAGAAGTGTGTGGTTTTATAAAAAGGACACCTCTCCCAGGACAGGAAGCATAGGAGCCGGGATAGTTGGCAGGCTGCCTTCCCAACCTGCTTCCCACAACAGCAGTTGTGATGGTGATGGTGATCGACACTCCCATCCATCATCTGCCTTTTCCCAAATGCTTCTGAAACGTAAATTAAGCCTCCTACCTCCTCATCGAGTATGGATTGCTGTTTTATTTTACAGTAAATATTTGTTTATTTTATAGACAGGGAAATTGAGGCATTGAGAACCTAAGTGGGTAGATAAATCAGTTGCAGTCACTGCTGGGAAACATCAGTGAGTGTTTATTGAGCCGGGTGGAGAATCCTTTCACAAGCCCTGCGCAGTGTGTTTTGTGTTAGCTTCCCCTTACTGCTTGAGGAAAGGAGGCCATGGAACGTACTGGCTTCAATTTACTTTTGTCCTCATGGGAAGCCATTGTTTTGTTGTACATTTCACTTTTACTTTGGCATTTTCTTAATGCATTTTACTTTTCTCTTTAGCTATTCAAGACCTAACAAGAACATTAGCCATATTTCCAGGTTCCAGGCTTTTGCAGGTTCAGCCATTCAGTTTTTCAAAACAACTTGAGCACTGTCATATATCAGCTCCTGTGCTAGGGGCCATGGCCAGAAAGGTGCATTAGGAAGCAGTTCTTATTCCCAAGAAACTGTATTCTGGTAGATCCTTTTGAGAACCATAAAAGTGTAATAATACTTTTTGTTTGCTTGATTTTAAAGCAAACAACTTTCTTCACTGCAGAACTTTTCAGAGCCTTTAGCATTCACGTTGCATTGTGAATTTCCAGAGGCAAGTAGCCCACATTCGAGGCTTATGTGAACATAAACACGTGATGCAAGGGATGTATTTTGGAGTTAGTATCTTTAGAATACACTTAAAGAACCGATGACATGGCTGTTTTCCACCATCCACCTGCTGGGTGGCACTGGAAATGGCCACAGGCAGACAAGCAGCTTACCCAGAACAGCTCCTGAGGATTAATCTAATTTAATCAATGAATGTTTTTTCAAAAACATTCATTGATTTTTAGAGAGAGAGAGAGACAGAGAGTTAGATGGAGAGAGAAACATCAATTTGTTGTTCCACCCATTTATTGGTTAATTCCTATATGTGCCCTGACCAGGGAACGAAAACTCAACCATAGCATGTCAGGACGATGCTCCAACCAACTAAGCTACCCAGCCAGGGCAATCTAATCACTCTTTAAAGCTGTTTTTCCCAAAAATTGAGTACCAGCTTGTGAAAAAGAAACCAACTGTCTCCCTATTGCTCACATTTATGCTCACTCTGTATAAGATATTTTTATTCATGAGACTGACTAACTCTTAAAAGATTAGCAATCACCTAGTCTAGCCATGCTATTCAACGCTTTAGGTTAGAGCTAGTTACAGGCAGAGCCTGAAATGAACCCAAGTCTCCAGACTCTTCCACTGTACCTCACTATGTCTCAGATGACACCTAAGCAGAAGTCTTCGTCAGATACTGGGAAATCACCAGTGCATTGGGTACAAACTCCTACATAAACAGCCTCTGCAGTCAAATGCTTTTTGCTGTTTTCCCACAAACTATCTGAATCAGCCATGTTCTTTTCTTACATTGTAGTTTTCTCATTCGCTACCTATCCCATAATATTTAGGGTGTTTTTGCCTAAGTAGCCATTTGTGTTTGAGGCACTGGTGAGTCTTTCTCCTTGCTCCACAGTGAATATAGTGACTCACTATTTAACCTGATGCAGTACAAGCAGCCCTGTATAGTTTGTATCTAAATGTGTGTGTATGTGTGTTTTATGTCAAAGGAAGTGCGTGTGTGTGTGTGTGTGTGTGTGTGTGTGTTTTATGTCAAAGGAAGTGCAGTAAATATAGCAAGGGAGGAAAAACCATTAAATGTATGAATAGAAAATGAGCTATATGAAGGCCTTGCTTTTCTCATAAACATGTTCCAGAAATGCATGTAAGTCAAATAACAATGTACACACATATTGTATAATGTTCATGGTCATCTACCAAATTGTCTCTTTTCTGATGCTTTTCTATAACAGGGGACCTGGTAACATCATAACAATATAGTTTCATACTTTTGAATAGGTAATATTCCATTTACCAGTTCATCTGTTAGTTGTTTGAAACTCAGAATGCATTTTCTCATAGAAATAATCTTATATCATCTTATGTGGTGCAAACCTCTGCAGACACAGTTTTATCCATTATATATCTCTAGAGTCTTGATATAGCTTTCTCAAATTTAACTAAATATAAGCCTGGGTCCTGGGAATGGATGTAGAGTTTGACTTGAGACTCTAGGAGCACATCTCTTTCTACAGAAACCTGAGAGCTTGCAGTGTTGGGATATGGTCACAGAGGCTCTAGAGGCATCTAGTCCAGCCTTCTTATTTCCTAGAATAAGGGCATCACCTTCGATATGCCCTCCTTGTGCTTACCAAGGCCTGGGACAGAGGTTTCTTTTTTGAGAGAGCTGGGTGGTGAGGGGCTGAGTCTCCAGAGGTCACTGGCCTGGGTCAGATGGAAGTTCTGGGGTGAAGTATGGAAGGTGCAGTAGTGATAGGGATCTGGGCATGGGAGAGTTAGCTCCATTTTTTGTCTCTCTCTTTGTACCCAACTCTTCTTTCCCTTCCTAGATAGTAAGGCCTATTGGGTGAACCCCCTTTCTTTTAGCAGAAGGGCATTCATTTTCCCCCATTGGCACTACCAGTGCACCAAAACAGGTCCCCCTTTACCCAAGCAGGCCCTGACTGGAGAGAAGAGATGAGGAGCGAAATTGAGTTGTCTCTGGTGGGTGCAGAGTTTGCAGGAGTGAAAGGAGGAGGACTGTCTAGTGAAGGCATGCTGCGGTACAGCATGGTGATGAGGCTGTCTGAATGTAGGGCTGGATCCTCACATCACTGTGGAAGCCATGGATGAGGTTGCGAGAGAGGTTAGCAAGAGGTCTGGAGAGAACACAGTGCCAGCTTCATGGCTAAGCTGGGATACCTGTGTGCATGTGGAGAGAGAGGATTGGAGGGAAACTCTCAGTGCTTCTGTGATGAATCAGAATTTGTAGTTTAATGACAAGTCCTGGAGTAGTATGGACAGTTGGATTTTAGGAACCAAATAAACAGCATTCAAACACTGCAGTGAATGAAGAACATGTTCATTAAATGGCCTGTGTCTAACGCACAGAAGGTTTATTTTACCCTTGATCTTATTAATGCCTACATTTTTAAAGGATAGGAATTTGCAGTTGAATTCAATTGTGTAATGACAGAAGTGTTAACAGTCAACTTTGTCTCCCCTTCCTTTTCTCGTGTATGTTTTTTCTTTGTTCTTTTTTCCTCTATTTTGGAAAGTTCCATTCATTGTTTCTATGAATGCCCGGACTCAGCCTGACTTGGCCTAACCACATAAACTTTGCTTTGTCTTGCTGTACCCCAGCATGCCTTCACTAGGAGTTTATCCCCTCCCTCTAGACCTCAGACTTCATTCTGGCACCTTAGCTTCCCTTCTGTATTTGATGAATTGCTTCCCATTGATCTCTGATTAGCTTGGAGACAAATCTCAAAAACAAAGAGACAAGAGACATGCTTTTCTCCTTGCCACCTTTAATATGTTGATTATAGTTCCATTGTAATCCTCTTAAGTATGATTTTAAGTATTACTATGATATGTTGTTAATACTCATTTCATTGTTCTTTATATCTGTACTAGTGGCCCAGTGCATGGATTCGTGCACATTGAAAGGAAATTAATTAGAATAAATATTTTAATATTTAATCGGGCTCCCTCCTCTCTGGTTCCGGGGTGCGTCACCCTGAGAACCCCCGCTGTCAAGTCACAGCAGCTCGGTAGCTCCTGTGTTGAGCATCTGCCTCCTGGTGGTCAGTGTGTGTGTAATACTTACCGGATGGTCAGACGGTTACTTAGCCTTTTATATATATAGATTGTACCATCTTGTAATACTAGTGAATGTTATAGTTGACATAGAGAATTCATTATTCCCATTATTAAAATACAGTCATGTGGATAGTGTTGGTAGGGAACTGTATAAGGAGAAACAGATGCTGTGGTAGTATGGGGCCTGACCCTTGAGACCCATAGTACTTTCTGTAGTGAAGTCCAGGAGAGGCAAGGAGTTGTTATCATTTAAGCTCTACCGAGCTTAAATCTGTCAAGGAAAAAATGCAGAGTTGTAACTTGCCTTAAATGATTTCAAGTCACCCGAGGGATGGGGAAAGAAATCCCAAAGGATTGCTGGCTAAATATCTTTTATAGGCAAAAGCTATCCCAGAAGCAATTGCATGAAACCCTAGAAATGAAAGATGAGAATTACATTGTATGTAATGCAGAAGACAAAGGCACACACGCTCCCTGCTGATCAGGCTTTGCATATACGTCACGCCAATTAGACATCATGCGCAGTCATTGAGGCACATCTTAGGAGGGGTTGGGGTTGCTGACTTCTTCACCCATTCATATACATAGTTTATTTTCAATTCTCCATCTATGATAATTATTTTATTTTAAGGTGTGAGTTTTTGCAACCCAGCTAGATGAAAATGACAGATTACTTGAGTGAGGTTTGTGTGTTTAACCTCATGATCCGGTTACATTACAGTTATGTGCCTTGCCGGAATGTTTGCCTTCTAGTATTTCTGTGTGTTAACCCAGTTGTCTCCCTTTATTGCTGCCATATTACAATGAATGTTTTTTGCATTTTTATGAAGAGCCTATTAGCAGCTTTGGCTTGATTTAAAGAATTTCATCAGTTTATGAATACAGTTCATCTCTCTGAATGAATTTAGCACTTTAATGCTACTTATTTACTCCACAACATAAAATGTAATATAATAAATAATGGGTCCCTTGGGCTTGTGGTAACACTCAGTGATCATCCTCTCAGCAGGAAGATGAACACAACTTGAGTGGAGAAATAATGATCAAAATTTACCACGCTCACTGGGATGCCATTTATATACCTGAATCTAATAAAGGCAGAATTACCATGTTTAGTATTGTACTGGCATCAGAATGTAATGAGACTGGGAGCGGGGGAAGACTCAGTCATATTAACAACATTTCAGAAATTGTAGCAGTTCCAAATTAGCAATTTAAGAAATAAAGTGTTCTTAAAAGTATATAACACCTACTTTTTATTATTTTCTTTATTTAAATCTTTTTTTTCAATTACAGTTGACATACAATATTATATTAGCTACAGGTGTACAACCCAGTAATTAGACATTGCATAACTTAATAAGTAATCATCCCGATATTCTGGTGCCCATCTGACACCATACATAGTTATTATGATACTAGAGGCCTAGTGCACAAAATTTGTGCAGTGGGGGGGAGGTGTCCCTCAGCCCGGCCTGTGCCTCTTGCAGTCCAGGAGCCCTCGGGGGATGTCTGACTGACGGCTTGGGCCCACTCCCTGTCAATTGGATATCCTTAGTGCTGCCCCAGAGGCAACAGAGGCTCCTGCCACCACCTCTGTGATTACCAGCCGTGAGCACAACTCAGGGCTTCTGTGGGAGCGCACTGACCACCAGGGGACAGCTCCTGTGTTGAGCGTCTGCCCCCTGGTGGTCAGTGTGCATCATAGCAACTGATGCTGTTTGGTTGATTTGCATATTAGCCTTTTATTATATAGGATTATTGACTATAATCCCTATACTGTACTCTATCTCCCCATGACTATTCTGTAACTACCTATTTAAACTTCTTAATCCCTTCACCTTTGTTACCCATCCTCCCAAACCCCCTCCCATCTGGCAATCATCAACGCATTCTCTGTATCTATGAGTCTTTTTCTGTTCTGCTTGCTTGTTTATTTTGTTTTTTAGATTTATTTGTTGATAGCTATGTATTTATTGTCATTTTATTGTTCATTTTTTTTATCTTTTTCTTCTACTTCTTAAAGAAGACCCTTTAACATTTCAAGTAATACTTGTTTGGTGGTGATGAATTCCTTCAGCTTTTTCTTGTCTGGGAAGCTCTTTATCTGTTACTTGATTCTAAATAATAGCTTCTTGTACTAAATAAATGTTAAATCAGTGTTTTCCACCATCTTCATTCATGGAAAAACCCTTAGACTTTTTTGGGGGGGGTGAGGGACATTGTTTCACAATTTTTTTTATTATCAATTAATTGTCAGTTTGGTGGTTTTCAGTATGATCCTGTCAGTTATCCATAGATGAAATATCTGCATGCCAGAATCTCACTATGGTCATTGGCCAATAGGGCCATTCTATTTCATGGTGGCCCGAAGAGTTAATTCATGAAAGTTCCCAATTCTGTGTGTATAAGTGTATGCCTGATTATATTCTGAGATTTTTTCAGGTTATTTTTGTATTATCTTTGTTTTTATTTCCTTTCATTCGGTATTTCTTCCTTGAAATAAAGGGTCACAAATGTACATGCCTGTGGGAGCTTGATTGATAACCTCAATGAGTGATTTAGGCAATTGCGATTCCCTTGGTCCATATTGAGAGGCCAGCCTGCACAGTAGTCTCCTCTTATCCATGGTTTTGCTCTCCATTGTTTCTGTTACCTGCAGCCCACCATTGTCTGAAAATATTAAATGGAAAATTCCAGAAATATGCAATTCAATAAACAATTCCTAAGTTTTAAATTGCATGCTGTTCTCGGGGGCATGATAAAATCTAGTGCCATCCCACCTAGGAGGACATGACTCATCCCTTTGTCCAGTGTCTCCACGCTGTAGAAGCTCCTGCCCCTTAGTCACTTAGTAGCTGCCTCCGTTATCGGGTAGATGGGTGCAGTATCTCAGTGCTTGTGCACAAGTCATCCTTATTTTAATGGCACATTTACATAATTTTATTACAGTATATTGTTATTATTCTATTTTATTATCAGTTATTGTTGGATCTCTTACTCTGACTAGTTTATGAATTAGACTTTATCACAGGTATGTATGCACAGGGAAAAACACAGCCTAGGGTTTGCTAGTATCCATAGTTTCAGGAATTCACTGGGGGATTGGAATGTGTTCCCTTTGGCTAAGGGAGGACTAGTGCACGCAGGCCCAGCTAACGGGTGGCATTTAGAATATAATCCCCGTGGTGCCAGGTTGTCTAAATTTGAAAAACAAACAAACAAAATGTTAGATAGCTTTGATTTTCATATGAAATCCTCATTTATTCAATTGTCATCTATTTATTAAAAAATTAAATACTGTAGTCTCATGAGATATGTTAGCACAAGATTTTGGTTCATAGGCTGCCAGTTTGATACCTGTTTTAAATTATAGGTTCATGAAAATGTTTATGCAATCAAGGCCCCTATTAAGCTGTTAGCTTAGGCAGCTTCTGCAGTTTGAGTGTGCCCCCATTTAGATTCTCCCTGGCCATGCGTACTTACCTCGTGTTACACTGCTGACTGGGGCTTTCCCTGAAACTATATGACTCGGAACTTTTACCATCTCCAAGAGAAAAGTGCTGAATGAAGTTAAGTATTGCAAAATACAGGTATATTTACCTCAATAAAATACAGACTACTCAGTGTTTGTTTTATATTGCATTTTTATTTTTTAGTCTTTAAATTTCATTTTCTTGCATATTTATATAGAATGTATGGGCATTAAAGGGATGTGCTGAGTTTACCTTTATGGCTAATGGATCATAGATAAGTGCTTTGGTGATGTGTTTGCTACTAGCAGATGAGCAGCAGTTCTTGCCAAATGTTGGCAGCACTGCAAGCTCACCTTTCTAAAAATAAGTATAGAAGGATTTTCTGATTTCATTCAAAGGCTTTGATAAAGTCATGATTTTGTTTGTTTATCCTGTGATGTTCAGGAGAATCCATATTAATTTCCCTACAATCTAATGTTATTTCTCTAGATAAAATTCATTTAGTATCAATTAGAACATTGTATGTAAGAAATAGTATATCAATGTGAGGACTTTTTGTCTTCATAGTCATAGTTAAGGCCTTGTTAGATCACTTAGAAAACCCAGGCTTTTCACACGAACCAGGCAGTGTATTATGGAAATACTCTACTGGCTGTGTGTAAGGAAGAGTTTACTTTATTCTGAAAGACTCTGAGAGCTGATGTCCTGGTTGTCTGCTTCTGGTGTGGACAAATCATTCCATTGTAGAGAGCATTTGATTTAGAGCAGACTGTATTCCTCGTGGTCCTGCCAAGATGAATGGCCCCAGACCCTATCTCCAGGATAGGAGTCGGGGCTGTAGGAAGCAACCTTCTGATGGGAGTCTTCAGAGAGCACAGTTTCTATTTGGGAGGCTGAGAGTTCAATTCTGGTTCCTTTGCTGGACAGCTTCAGTGATTAGATTGAGATGTAATCTGCCTTCTTGTGGTTTTTCCTTCTAATTTCTTCAACTTCTAAATTCACGTAGCTCTATTTTGTTCTCTTTTCTGGCAGTTAATAGTTTCTGCCTTCTGTATTATCTATACTTGTCTCATGAATAAAGGATGGCTCCTCTCTGTTTGGGATGGCTGCCTACTCCATGGCCTGCAGCTTTGGAGAGGAGCATGAGTTGGCCAGATCAGCTGATGCTGCTCAGTCAGCAGAGGGGCACAAGATCAGTGAGGTGAGAGTTGTAGTCATTCATTCATTAAAAAAAAAAAGACATTAATTGAGTGCTCATTATATACCAGGCACCATTAAGATAGCAGTCATCTAAATCTGTTGTGTCTTAATTTCTTTTCTAGAATGTGTACTGTATGAGAAAATATTCTTGTATGGTTACTTTGTGTCATCCACCTCACCTAGCCCAGCACAGTACAATTTAGAATATGATCAAAAGTTTGTTTTGTAAATGAGTACAAAATCAGGTATATATCCTTTGGAGAGTACCATAGTGTAGATCCAGTCCTTTCATGGCAGCTGTTAAATAGATTAGATTAGCCTCATGTCCAGGCTAAATTAAATAGCCTTAGTTTCCAGCAGTTCTTTCTCCTAACTGGTTAGATTGTCCTTCTTTGGTTCTCCCCTGGTAGAGTGTTGCCTTTTTTAATGTGTAGGAACCAGGGCTGCATACAGTACTAGATAATAGGACCTGGTCTGTACTTGTGGAGGGGAGGGTACTATACTTCCTGTGATTCATTAATTTCCCCTTAGGCATTTATTAACTACCACCTTCTCCTTTTCCCCAAGGTGGCCTTACTTATGTTTTATAATTAATATAGTAATTAACAGGCTAATATATATATCTGTGTGATATCTAAGTATATATGCCCTTGAACTATTTGTTTTCCTGATCATTTTTATTAGTGAAGATTGTGATTAAGACTTTTTATTTGCAATAGGAGGTTCTTAGGTATATTATTGAAAGTTTTTCAAAAGTCAAATATAATCATTACTTGAGGATATGAAAATACAGTATATATAAAAGAGAGACTCTCTATTTTCTACCCAAGGAATAAAATTAACTGGTGTAATAAATCCCTGGAGTTTCCCTTGTTTCTCATTTTTAACTTCTAGAAAAAAAGAATTAAAAGGTCCTTGTTGACATCTTTGTTATGGTTAAGATGTGTTCCAGTTTCTAGGACAAATGACAAATCCCCATGTCTTTGTCGTTCCATAAGCTTTCTTCCCGATCTTAATGAGCTATGAAGTGCCACACCCAGGTGATTCACTGCTTGATTTGTTCCATGATTTCATCTTTAGACAGTTCCATATTTATCAGGGCCACACTGATCTCCCCACAGGGGATAAATACTAGAATTTCTTATATGCCAAATGTATTGCATGAAAAAAAAAAGAAGAAGAAGAAGAAAAAAGGACTGCCATCCCAGTTATCAACCACAAGTATAAAATTCCAAATCTTTAATTTGGAATTATAGGCTTGTGTTTTAAATTTGCCTTTTTCTGGTTTTTACTTTGGAGTTTGTTTTTCTACTATAGTGCAGCTTCCTTCATTCTTTAGTTTAATACAGCAAATATTTCTTAAGCGCTCACTATATGCAAAGAACTTTACTCAGCACCTGGAGGGTTACAGAGACAGGTGAAGGTTCCTTTCTTTGTCCCCACTCCAAAGCCACTCAGGAAGACCATCACTCATACACCCTCCCTTTCTGCCAAACAGCATCAGAATGGAAGGCTTTGTGGTTTTGTTTTTCGTGTGATTTTAACTAAAAGATTTTGTATATTTTGTTTAAGTTTCTTTCATTGGTAGATAGATATATTTTAGAGAGCCTGCATTATTTAGTGAATTAAAATGCTTACTTACTGTCCTAAGAAGTTTCCAACAGTATACTGGACTTAAAAAGCATCACTGCAATTGTACTTTTACGCATTCATTGACTATTTTTAACAAGACTCGATTTTCTTCTATATTCGTTCAAGTTAAGAATAACCTAAAAGAGGTTGAATGTTATGATATGGAAGTTATATCTCAGTAAAGCTGTCTGATGATAGATAGATAGATAGATAGATAGATAGATAGATGAGCAAAAATGAAGAAACTGAAACTGCCATACTTCAAGCACATCATAAGAAGGCTGGGGTCTTTGAGTTATGATATGGAAGTTATATCTCAGTAAAGCTGTCTGTTAGATAGATAGATAAATAGATAAGCAAAAATGAGGAAACTAAAACTGCCATACCTCAAGCACATCATAAGAAGGCCGGGGTCTTTGGAAAAGACAGCAATGCTGGGAAACACAGAAGGCAGCGGGAAAGGAGGAGGACCCACTACGAGATGGACTGACTCCATAAAAGAACCCCAGGTGTGAGCCTGCAGGAGCCTCTGTTAGATAGATAGATAAATAGATAAGCAAAAATGAGGAAACTAAAACTGCCATACCTCAAGCACATCATAAGAAGGCCGGGGTCTTTGGAAAAGACAGCAATGCTGGGAAACACAGAAGGCAGCGGGAAAGGAGGAGGACCCACTACGAGATGGACTGACTCCATAAAAGAACCCCAGGTGTGAGCCTGCAGGACAGGAGCTGAGCAGGGCTGTGGAGGACAGGACACTGTGGACACCAGTTATTCCTAGTGTTGCCAGAAGTCAGAGTCAATGCAAGGGTATGGAACATACACAGAGAAATCAACCTCACAGGTCTTCCCTAAAAACAAGTGCTGTTGCTATAAATTCAGGTAGACTTCTTTGATTAGACTTCATCCCACTTTGCTGACGGTCTGCTTTATTCCACGTGCTAACTCCAGTTCTAAGACATGGGGAAATCTTAGTTAACTAATTGAAACACTCATTTGGATAAGAACCTAAGCAAGGTTCAGTAATTCTCAATTTCCCACTTTGCTTGCAAAACACAATGTAAGTCCGGAATTACACTCCTCACAGCTTATTACACTATGAGTTTGTTCACTCACAGGGAAAGAATTGAATGCAATTTACTCCCAATTGTTCCCCTCATGCTACCCCCTTTATTAAAGTAACCAATTTCTCAAGGTTATGTTTATTTTGAAATTATTTTTTGGAGGTCATAATGTAGTCACATACCTGGTCTCATTCTCCCCCCCCCCCCCCCTCCTTTTTAAATTTCCACATGTGTCACCAAAACAGCTCTTGGTGGCTCCTACCCTGTCTCTCCCTGTCAGGTGAATCCAAGTTACTTCTTTCCCATAGATATTTCATTTTTGTATTTTCCTGGTTTTACGTTATATATTCAAACCAGTCTCAAGACTTGGGTTTTGTTAAAATACTTCAGGGCTATCATTTATTAATAACTCCATTGCCTTGGAGTGTTTCTGTCAACTCTCTAAACCTCAGAAAAGCAGGACACGTTTTCATCCACTCTCCCTCTAAGTCTGACCTCTCCCACTTTTGGGAGGAGCCATTTTGCTGGAAGCAAATGCGCCATTTTGAAAATTTTAGGAACTTCCCCCCCAGAAATTTACAAAGCTCTTTTGTTCCCTTTTGTAGCATTCGTTACAAATCATTCTTTTTAAGTTACTTTCCAAAATGCTGTCTTTGAGTTCTCCCTCCTAAGTCTGAGTGTGATCATTCTTCCCCATTCTTCTCATCCTGATGTTCACAGGGAGCCACTGAGCACAGGGCTTGGGGCCTGACCTTCCTGAGGCCGCGGGATCCCACCCTAGACCTGGCCCAGGAGTATTGTTAGCTTCAGTGGACTCTCACCTTCTCCTCCTAGAAGGGTACAGACACTGCACTAAATTACACTGCTTGAGAATCAGTTGACATTGCTAGTCGTTATTGGTGGCAGGCCTTTTCTTCTCCTAGACTTTGCATTTCTCAGTTTACAAGTTCTGCAGAATGTTGAAGCTAAAAGACTGCTCAGAAATCACATAGATAATATACATGCAGAATGGCATGAGTTTGTTAATTTGTCTGTGATCTAAGTATGGGAGTAAAGAAAAATGAAAGTTTAGAATGGTTAACAAATTTTAACATCTCATTGTTAAGTGTTTTTCTTTTTTAATTAGGTGATGGTCTTGTATACTTTTTATTGATTAGTGAATTTATTTTCTCCCTTCCAAGGAACTACCTTTGTTACCCAGCATAATCCTTGTGAGTGAGAAGCTAAAAATCTTTGTTTTCCATCTGGAGAACAAATGGATGTTCCTGCTTCATTCTCAGTCAACAGGGTGATTGATGACTTTGATATCAACTTCTTAACTGAAATAATTTTGTCTCAATTTGAGAGAAAATAGTGGAAACACAGGGTTGTCTTTGGCGACCAAAAGAGCTCAGGCATCAGGGACTCCCCAGCCCCCGTTTTTCTTAATTTTCTTATATCCTAGACCACAAACCCCACATTTTCTCCTAAAATTGATTTAACAACATGGCAAATGTTTAAACATAAAGAATGTAGCACATTCTGCTGAAATAGGAGGCCAGTAGTTTATACATGCTTGCTTGGTCTAATGCATCCCTCACCTGACATAAATCTCAAGAAAAGCTATAGGAAGGAAACACATTCCCCTGACAGGACAGGATGTAAAGTGGATATAAACCAATTACTTTTCTTGCAGTTCTTGGAGCAATCTTAGGAATACTGACCCTTCTGACTCCATTTTCAGGCAAGAATTCTCTGCCCCCACCTTGCAAGGAAAAATAATTGAGCTGAATTCCTAGCAGGAAGCAAATGAAGGTTTAGAAAGAACAATTTTGCTGGGCCCTCTGGAGCAAATCCCCTTTCAAACACACCACAGGTAGTTATTTAAAAACATTTAAGCAGCTAATCACAGTGGTCTTTGATGAACCTTTCCCACTTTAAATACACCAAAGGAAGGAAAGAGGAGAGAAAGCCATTAGGAAATCATTATAATAAACAGCAACATTGATTTACTTGCCTCTCCTTTGGAACGTCCCCTCCCCTGTTTTAGCTACTCAGGTGGGCTTGAGTCATGAAGTAATCAAGCTCTCACAGGCCAGCAAAAAGAGAAATGTAAGTGATTAAAAAAATTTATTTAAGATTTCAAGGATCCTGGTCAGTCCTGAGTGCCCAGATTTTGGCTGTGACTTTCAAGTTGAACCTTTTCGGTGGTAAATAGCCTGCTGCTTATGCCTGTGTGTTTTGGCTTAAAAAAATCAATCTCTGAGAAAATGGGCTTCCATCTTCCCTTCAGCCCAGTCTCCTTTGATGATTGATGTTAATTCAGTAAGCTGCTGACCCAAGGAAAAAGAATTGTTTGTGCTGCTGTTTTGAATAAATAAACTTACCCAGAATCAATGGCTGCAGCTTAGAGAAATTAGATGGTGGAGAGCATGAAGTCTCTGTTGTGTTTCTCATGTAAATAAAGCAGGTAAAGGGCATTTCAGCACCAGATAGCTTTTTGAATGAGGGAGACTTGCTCTGAAGGGGAAATTGTTTTTAATTTAAAAAATGTCCTCTGTATCTGTAGCAGAAGAAAGTCTGTATTTGTGACAAACTAGGACACTTGGTTATTCCTATAAACAGTTCCTATCTGGCAGTGAGTTCTTCCGTTCACTTGGCCTTAGTTTACATAAAATATTGTCAGTACTAGTATATGAACTTAATCCTCCCTACTATAGTTCAGAGGAACATTCTGAAGTTAGAACACTTTATTTCATTTTAAAATTGAAAGGCAGCGTGGTCTGCCAGACCAGAAGAGTTAACCAAGGTGATGCCTCTGATCCAGCGGGCTGTTTATTGACTGACCATACATAAGTCATCTGTTTTCTGTATCCAGTTTCCTTTACCTAAACCATAGCACCTAAGGTTATGATGTGGCAGGAAGGAGACGTCGTCTGTAATGACTGCTCTTCAGGCAGTGGGATTTAGTGGATTCCTGGCCATGAGATTTACAGTCGATGCTATGTAGGCAATCCAAGATATTTGAAAACACCAAGACAGCCTTGCTTTTTATTACCTTTTATTTTAGTACCACTTAATTAACAATGTCTAATAAAGTCTGTTTCACTTCTCAGTTTATTTAATCCACAGTTCCAGCCAAACCAGTGTACATTTATATTAATGCATGCAGAGTAGGAATTTAGAATAGCCAGGTTTATTTTAAGTTTTATCAATGACAAGCAACCTAAAGTCAATAAATAGTGAGAAGACCAAGTAAAATATGTTATTTTCAGCTGGTGCACTATTATATCTAGCCCTAAAGTCACTTCCTGTTCAATAAAATGGGCTAACAGTGCCCACCTGGCAGGGCTGAGGTGAAGGCTGAGTTCACACATGTGAGGCACCAAGAACTTATGGGGTCACATGCATCATGTCCCTGTTTGCTGTTTTATTAGGCTCTGCTGAAATTATGTCCACAAAGAGCTTAACTGTGTAAAGCAGTACTATGAGCTAATATAATTGATAATAAACATAGTTATCCCTGGCTATTAGTTTTTTCTTTCCACGTTTTTTTCCTATGTTTTTTAATATTTTCATTCGGTCAGCATATGTTTTATGATTTGAAAAAAATTGTGATATTAAGAAGTGTCCATAGCTCTGATAGATATCCAAGAATGCATTTTGTCTAAAAGAAATAATCTGATCCATCCAAGTATGTTTGGGCAAATTCAGATATAAAAAGAGTGAACGCCCAAGTGCAGATTTGCAGCAGAGTATAGTTCAACTGGGTTTCAAGTTCGAACTCTATCAATTACTAGATAGTTTGGTCTTAGATAAACTACTTAAACCTTTAGAAGTCTGACCTGTAAAAAAGAATGGAGACAAGGTTGTTTTTCTGTTTATCTCACAATGTGGTTGAAAGGATTGAATGAGGAAGTATGTGTGAAAGTGCTTTATACATATTATCTAAATATATACAAATATTTTATGTAGGTTTTTTGCTTTTTAGAACTTAAATGTTATGACCTTTCAGGTATAAATGCTATTAACTGGAGATATTTACTAAAAATTTTAACAAAGAATGAATGAAGTATGACTCAATAATCAGAAAATAGGTTATCTTAAAAACTGGATCTTAGGCTAAAGCCTAAACTATATCCTCCATTGGAATTCAGACTTCTATGAAGAATTAATCAGGTAAACCAGACTCTAGTTTACTTTATAGGAAAAGAGAATCAAGGAGACATTCTTAAGTCAGTAGACAACTCTTGATTTAGAAGAGGAATGGCAATTTTGTGCATACAGTTCAAGTGTCAAACACTTAATTGTCTCCTAGCCCAGTGTCTTCCTTTCTATTACTCACATTTAGTCTGCAGCAAAGTGAATGGGAGTGCCAATTATGTACCCATGTGCTGTTTGGACAGTGAAATCTGCCAGTGCTGTTGCAGAGCAACAGAATTAGCATTGCCATGTAAGTTACAATTTTAGCATGAACTTGGGGATCTCCCCCTTACTCAGAGTGAGTCATGCCCATCTTTTTTGGGCTTCTTTATTATAAAGGATTCTTTGAAGGTCAAAGGAAATGGTATATGTAAAAAATGGCTTTTTAAAAATATATATATATCTTTTATTGATTTCATAGAGGAAGGGAGAAGGAGAGAGAGATAGAAACATCAATGATGAGAGAGAATCATTGATTGGCTGCCTCCTGCACACCCCCCACTGGTAACAAATTCTTACAGCATACAAACTAACAATTGCCCTATTTCTGAGAATTCATAGACCGTGTGCAGACGGTCATGATTATTAAGGAACACCTAGCTAACCATGGCTGGCATGCGTTCTCATGCATGTGTTATAATTTCACTGCCTGCCAGTCCTGTGCCACATGTAAAGTAGTGTTTACAATCCAACCCTTTACTACCACATAGGGTCAGAGCTTCTCAGTCAAAATGACTCAAAAGCTACACCTGCTGGGTCCTGAAACACATTATTTTCTCAAGTACCAATTCTTGCTTTTAAAGGACAGCAAGGGATGGCAGAGGGATCTGTGAGTTTCCCCTCTGTGCTGAACACCATGAAATACTTGCTTTAAACAAGTTGGCGTTCTGATCTTGCAGAGACTTTGTCATTCTGTGAAAGGGGGGAGTCTGAGGGCCCCTGGAAAGACCACCCTGCCCACCTTGACCTTCTGAGCACTGTGACTCTTTTGAATGCCATCTCTCCTCTTCTTTCCTCCTGGCTCTTTTTGTGGGGCCTCTGTTCTCCTCCCGGGTGTTTACAGTACATGGCTCATTCCAGCTGACACATTTTGTTAGTGTTATCACAGATTAGAAGGAGTAAAATCACTGCCAGTGTTGTTTCTCATTCTTTCAGGTCAATGGGTTTGCTTTCAAAGATCGCACTCCTTGATTGCTCTGCTTGGGGCATAATTGATCAGTATCAAGTTTGCAGCTTATTCTGCATCTGACTCCTTAATTTAACTCACAGTGTGCTAATTTCATATGCAGTGTTGGTTCATATCTCAGGGCCCAGTGTTAACATATTAAACTGTCAGAGGCTGGCAGTAGAAGAATGAATGGTTTGCAGTTTGCTCATCTGAGCCATTCTAACTAACATATGAAGCTTTTGAATCAAATAAAAATTGTGATGATTATTCTTTCACTGATCATTAATTTAGTATAATTTAAGGTTATAATTTGTGAAAATAATTGCCACTTAACCTTCCTTTTAAAACCGTACCCTTGGTATATAGTTTTATAGTCTGAATGGCACACTACCCCTTTGCCCCAATTTGGGGGCACTCATATGAGATTATAGGTATTCTTGAACCAAGAAAAGTAACTTTGCTAGCTCTATTAAAATACTTTTCACTGTTTTGACACACTCATGTGGGAAAATAATCAAGTAATATATATTAGCATCAAAATATGAAAAGCTGATAAATATTTTACCTGTACATCTAAATATCCAAAAAATAAGGATGTAAAATAAAATACCTAGAAAACATAAATTTTCCTTTTTTATTTAAACATAGCTTATTGAGCAAATGATCACAGTGTGCACCCAAGTTCGTTTATACATGTTTAGCAGTCCTAAGTGATTTAGAAAGTTCAGTCCTAAGTCATTTAGAAAGTTACAGTCACATTTGCTATTTTAAAGATGTACATATGGGCAACAGCAGGTTTATTGTTGTTTGTATGGAAAATAATGCATTAATCAATAAATAATGGCATAAGAATAAATCTGTGTTTTGCATACTCATAGCTGTAAACCTACATTTGCCCCACCCAGAGTTGCTTGAGCAATATAACTTACTTTGCTTATCCAGCTAATCCAGACACCTCAGCTTTAACAGACTTTAGCTAGTGGATGCTACTGAGCACAGCTCTGTGACACTTGTTTGAGGACCGGTCATAGCTCAGAAAAAGATGTCTCTAGGCGTCAGTCATCCTTCTGCTGTTAGAACCACATGCAAACTATGAAATAGGGTTTCACAAATGAAAGATGAAGTTTCATCCTTTATGCTAATTTACTCAAAGTTTATTTAACATGTCAGAAAATTTTGTTCTTTGATTTTTAATGCACTCTTGGAACTTTTTAAGTGATGGCAAAAGTTATGGTTCAACTATACTATATATAAACTTGATATGCTTATAAAGACAAAGAATTTTAATACAAAATTACCATATTCTTACTTGATTTTTAATTTTAAGGATTGGTAATTTAAAAATACCAAATTACCTCAATTTTTTTAAATAATTGGATTTGATAAAGTAAAAAGAATTTTCAGTGGGTGAGAAGATATTAACCAAATAATTTATATGCATATATGCATACCCCATGGACATTGACGATAGTGTGGGGAAGGCCTGGTGCAGAGGGTGGGTGAGGGCTAGAAGGAGTCAATGGGGGGACAAAAGGGGACATCTGGAAGTTTAAAAATTTGAGAAACTGTACATATGTATGAATTTCTGTTTATATTCTTTAGCAATCCACACATATGTAAAATATAAAGACATAGTTTGAATGATAAACATTAAAGTCAGTGTAATGTTATTTTTGGGGTGGGAATGGAGAAGGAAAATGAATATAATGAGAAAGACTATGCTCAGGGTCTCTGAAATCAATAAAAATATATGTATTTTTTAAAGGGGGGCATTTGTAATACTTTCAACAACAAAGTTAAATTTTTAAAAAAAGATTTTGCATAATATGTGATAAGTTTGTGGGTTCTAGGCCAAATGAATGGGGAAAGAAGAATATTAGAAGTGACCACATAAAATAAAATGAAGAGACTTTGATTTCTGGCAAGGTTGAGAGCTAAAAAGTCTGGAAAATCTCCCAGGACAAGGCAGGTAGAAATGCTAGATCTAATGTAATAAACTTCCTTTTCAGTGTATTGCTGACCTTGTTAGAAAGTAAGAGGTCTCCTGGGGATGAAAATAGAGAAAACTGAAAACCAGAGCAGTAAACTGAGACTGATATTGTAGCTGCCTTGGGGGCATTTGTCAGTCTCAGAAATTCTGAGGTTTGAGTTCTAACAGCTGCATCACTGCTGGAGACAGGACCTTGGGCCTGTACCAGAGAGATTTAGAGTTAAAACCACCATGTAAAGCACAGAACTTTTGAAGTGTTACACCTTCAGTGAAAGGGTAGAACAGAAAAAATTCATCAGCAAAGGGAAATGACAAGAACGTTTGTCCTGGCAAACAATTCTTCTGGAGGAATGTGCCCTCAGTGTAAGCCTTGGTTCTTCCCAGGGATAAAATGTCCCAAAACATGAGTTCACAGCCTCAAGTAATACGTAACCATGAGCTGGAGTCAAGCAAAAATAACGAACAGGTGGATTAGTTTCCAGTAACTTCAGAAATGAAATTACTAATTGCAGAGTACAGAATGGTTATGTTCTAAACATTTGAAAAATAACATTTGCATCTAAAACATGATAAGAGAATAAGAGACTGGAAAAAAATCACTAGACAGTCTTATAAAAGAACCAAATAGACTTCTAGGAATGGAAATTGTAATCTTTGCATTAAGAATTTTGTTTATCATTTGAACAGGTTAGACATGCGAGAATTAGCAAACTACTAGACAAATCTGAAGTAATTACTTAAAATGCGAAATATAAAGACAAAAGGTTTAGCAAGTATGCAAGAGAAGTTAAATATGTGGTATGCTGTGGCAGGTTGAAAAAGGACCACTGATTTTTGATACT
This sequence comes from Myotis brandtii, assembly GCF_000412655.1. Lineage (NCBI taxonomy): Eukaryota > Metazoa > Chordata > Mammalia > Chiroptera > Vespertilionidae > Myotis > Myotis brandtii. The sequence goes on along the minus strand of NW_005371949.1, from coordinate 403,132 downwards.
ACTCCCACCTTGAGAGATAGCCCATGCCCTTGAAACTGGGCAGGCTGTGACCTCTTTAACCAAGAATATGGTGTAAGTCATTTTATGTACCTTCCAAGGCTAAGTTGTAAAAGGCTGTGCAGCTGCTACCTTAGTTGCTGGAATAATTGTTCTTGGAGCCCTGAGCTGACGTGAAAGAAATCCATCGACTCTGTGGTGTGAGGCATCCCAACCACATGGAGAGTCCAGCTCTTTGGGTCACTTCCAGGCATTTTATGATTCCCAGCAGAGGTCCCAGATATCATTGAATAACACAGTTCAACCTTGCTCTGCCCTGTCAGAATTCTTGACCCACCAAATAGTTTTTTTTAATTAAAAAATTACTTTCAATTACAGTTTACATTCAATATTATTTTGTATTAGGTTCAGGTGTATGGCTTAGTGGTTAGACAAATATACTTTACAAAATGACCCCCCCTCCCCATATTTCCAGTACCCACCTGGCATCGTACATAGTTATTACAATACTAGAGGCCCGGTGCATGAATTTGTGCATGGGTGGGGTCCCTAGGCCTAGCCGGCGATCAGGGCTGATCAGGGCCAGGCCGATCAGGGCCTGCTGCCGGGGGGAGGGACAGGAGGTGGGACCGCAGGCCAATCGGGCCTGCCGGCTGGGGAGAAAAATGGGGCATGGGAGGTTGGCCGCCAGCCCCGAGTAGGGAGCTGGCCCCCCTGGGAAAGAGGCTGCGTTGACTGCCACCCACCCCATCCCAGCCTAGGGCCCGAAGAGGAGGCGATGGTCGCGGGCTGCAAGCTGCTGGCTGGCCGTGGGAGGTTGGCTGTGGGAGCGCACTGACCACCGGGGGGCAGCTTCTGCATTGAGCGTCTCCTGGGCTTGATCTCCAGTGTGGAGTGTGTAGGAGGCATCATAGCAACCGGTCGACTGGTCGTTCTGGTCTTAAGGGTCACTTAGGCTTTTATATATATAGATTATTGACTGTATTTCCTATGCTGTACTTCACATCCCCAAGACTGTTTTGTAACTACTAATCTGTACTTGTCAGTCCCTGGAGTTGTTATTTATACAGCAATAGGTAATTGGAACAGATGGGATTAGAAGTTCTAACATGCATCTCAAAGAAATTCTGAAAAAAATAGAATTAGGAAGGAAGCAATATTTAAGAACTTGAAATTGATAAATTTTTAGAATTTGTAAATGAAATGAATCCTTGGATACCAAAAGCATAATGAATCCCAAGCAGGAAAGATAGAAGAAACCCATACCTTAATGCAGCAAAATAAACCTGTAGAATGCCAAGTCAATGAAAGATAAGATGCTAAAAGCAAACAGAGAGAACACATTAAAAGCAGAGAAAAGATAGGTTACTTACCAATGAAGTCCAACCTACATTAGTGGTATAACAAAAAAACTGGAAACATCCTAAGTATTCATCAGCAGAGGATTGATAAATACTTTGTGATATGTTGTAACACCAAAAAGCTACCCATACTATCTTGCAGTAAAAAATAATTGATGGGAGCTAGGTATATCAATGTGAATCAATCTCCTAAAGGTGATGTTAGGTGAGGACTATGGTATGAAGATATTTATTTGAAGTTTAAAAATTTGAGAAACTGTACATATGTATGAATTTCTGTTTATATTCTTTAGCAATCCACACATATGTAAAATATAAAGACATAGTTTGAATGATAAACATTAAAGTCAGTGTAATGTTATTTTTGGGGTGGGAATGGAGAAGGAAAATGAATATAATGAGAAAGACTATGCTCAGGGTTTTAAGTCTGTAATGGTTAATTTCTTAACCATTACTTTTTACGCTTCTTTGTATGTCTGAATATTTTATAATAACATTTTGAACAAGAATATGAAGATTTCATGAATCTTTATAACAGAAAGTGGTGTGACATTTCCTTGAAGGAAATACATACTTAGTCTGAAAGGATTTAGAGGATAGAGATAAAGTAAATCCTATTTGCCTTTTAGTTTAAGTGTATAGTTTAACACATGGGATCTAATGTAATAAACTTCCTTTTCAGTGTATTGCTGACCTTGTTAGAAAGTAAGAGGTCTCCTGGGGATGAAAATAGAGAAAACTGAAAACCAGAGCAGTAAACTGAGACTGATATTGTAGCTGCCTTGGGGGCATTTGTCAGTCTCAGAAATTCTGAGGTTTGAGTTCTAACAGCTGCATCACTGCTGGAGACAGGACCTTGGGCCTGTACCAGAGAGATTTAGAGTTAAAACCACCATGTAAAGCACAGAACTTTTGAAGTGTTACACCTTCAGTGAAAGGGTAGAACAGAAAAAATTCATCAGCAAAGGGAAATGACAAGAACGTTTGTCCTGGCAAACAATTCTTCTGGAGGAATGTGCCCTCAGTGTAAGCCTTGGTTCTTCCCAGGGATAAAATGTCCCAAAACATGAGTTCACAGCCTCAAGTAATACGTAACCATGAGCTGGAGTCAAGCAAAAATAACGAACAGGTGGATTAGTTTCCAGTAACTTCAGAAATGAAATTACTAATTGCAGAGTACAGAATGGTTATGTTCTAAACATTTGAAAAATAACATTTGCATCTAAAACATGATAAGAGAATAAGAGACTGGAAAAAAATCACTAGACAGTCTTATAAAAGAACCAAATAGACTTCTAGGAATGGAAATTGTAATCTTTGCATTAAGAATTTTGTTTATCATTTGAACAGGTTAGACATGCGAGAATTAGCAAACTACTAGACAAATCTGAAGTAATTACTTAAAATGCGAAATATAAAGACAAAAGGTTTAGCAAGTATGCAAGAGAAGTTAAATATGTGGTATGCTGTGGCAGGTTGAAAAAGGACCACTGATTTTTGATACTACTCCCACCTTGAGAGATAGCCCATGCCCTTGAAACTGGGCAGGCTGTGACCTCTTTAACCAAGAATATGGTGTAAGTCATTTTATGTACCTTCCAAGGCTAAGTTGTAAAAGGCTGTGCAGCTGCTACCTTAGTTGCTGGAATAATTGTTCTTGGAGCCCTGAGCTGACGTGAAAGAAATCCATCGACTCTGTGGTGTGAGGCATCCCAACCACATGGAGAGTCCAGCTCTTTGGGTCACTTCCAGGCATTTTATGATTCCCAGCAGAGGTCCCAGATATCATTGAATAACACAGTTCAACCTTGCTCTGCCCTGTCAGAATTCTTGACCCACCAAATAGTTTTTTTTAATTAAAAAATTACTTTCAATTACAGTTTACATTCAATATTATTTTGTATTAGGTTCAGGTGTATGGCTTAGTGGTTAGACAAATATACTTTACAAAATGACCCCCCCTCCCCATATTTCCAGTACCCACCTGGCATCGTACATAGTTATTACAATACTAGAGGCCCGGTGCATGAATTTGTGCATGGGTGGGGTCCCTAGGCCTAGCCGGCGATCAGGACTGATCAGGGCCAGGCTGATCGGAGCCTGCTGCCGGGGGGAGGGACAGGAGGTGGGACCACAGACCAATCGGGCCTGCCGGCCGGGGAGAAAAATGGGGCATGGGAGGTTGGCCGCCAGCCCCGAGTAGGGAGCTGGCCCCCCTGGGAAAGAGGCTGCGTTGACTGCCACCCACCCCATCCCAGCCTAGGGCCCGAAGAGGAGGCGATGGTCGCGGGCTGCAAGCTGCTGGCTGGCCGTGGGAGGTTGGCTGTGGGAGCGCACTGACCACCGGGGGGCAGCTTCTGCATTGAGCGTCTCCTGGGCTTGATCCCCAGTGTGGGGTGTGTAGGAGGCATCATAGCTGGTCGACTGGTCGTTCTGGTCTTAAGGGTCACTTAGGCTTTTATATATATAGATTATTGACTGTATTTCCTATGCTGTACTTCCCATCCCCATGACTGTTTTGTAACTACTAATTTGTACTTATTTTTTTTAAATATATTTTATTGATTTTTTTTTTTTACAGAGAGGAAGGGAGAGGGATAG